>NC_134825.1:51785244-52095338 GCF_004210375.1 Tachypleus tridentatus | reverse complement strand
TACGAAGTGTCTCCCGGTGGGGCAGTGGTAAGTCTTCAAAGTTACAGCATTAAAATCAACGATTCGATTCCCCGAGATGGGCACAGCTGATAACCCGATGTGGTTGTGCTATAACAAAAATACACACACGTATACGAAGAAAATTAACAACAGCCACAAAATTGTCGTAGTAAATTATAATGAATAAGCTCACTCCCAACCAGTAGATGGCACCACAAGAACAATTTGTATCATATATATATATTTTGTTCTTAAAAGTGTGACTCCTTTTCACCTTTGGACCACTCGTTTAACAAAAAAAATTTAAAACAAACTAGAGACAACAGACTCACACCTGCAAAATGTAATATATCTATTCTTTCCTCAAGTCAACGATTCTTTCATGTGCTTTTCCTTTAGATCAGTCTTCAAATTCGTACTAAGAAAAAAAAAAACGGGAAGAGGTCCGTGTGTGTTTTTCAGTTAGCAAATACACATCACGCTATCTGTTGTGTCCACCGAAGGGAATCGAGCCCCTGATTTTAGCGTTGTAACTCCGAAGACTTACCGTTCTTCCAGGCGGGAACAAAAGGAAGAGACACGAATACTTTTCTTCGCGAAAGTTCTCAATGACTGATACCATTTAACTCCCTTTTAGAAAAATAGTAATTATACTAACTCTTAACTTCTATAGCAAGATTATCGTTTCAATATTTTATCGATAAAATCATGCGATTTTGTTTAGAAAGACTCAATAGGTTATTGAACTTCGTGCATCAAGGTTGTTGATAGTCACACGGTATACTCATGTAAAGTACTTTGTAATTAGCAAATATTTTACAGGATTGTTTATGTTATGTTAAAACGACTTAAAATATTCAAATCAGTAAGTCGCGTGACAACCACAGTCGCCAGGAACTCTCAGTAGAACAGAATGTGTTAAGACTACGTTTTGCCACTAAGGATTAACTGCTACTGAAAAAGGCATGTAACGCACCTTTCTGACGCACAATATTCATATATTCGGATCATAAAAATGGATTCAGAATTTTCAAAACGGGGATATCTCTTGTACTTCATGCCGTTTGAAAAGAAAAAAAAAAAAAGAAAGAAATATGGATCAACTTGGAATTACAGGATCATTTAGAAAGAGGTTTGCGACGAGTTGTTCCCCAGGTGTGGTTATAGATGAAAATCCAAAAATATAAAAATAAGAGGCTGTGTCTCAGACAACATCATGCAACATAATAAAGAAGAATATATGATTGGAAACGAGGCGAAAATGGTATGGGTTTACCAAAATAAGACTAGTATCGCATTTAACCCCGTACAGCTCAAGCAGCTAGAAAATGAAACCAGTATGCATGCTATTCCCCAAAATGATTTAGCGGTTAAGTCACAAGGCGCCTGTGGATTTCTGCTTGATCAGACTATCAAAACGGGCGCTGGGAAACAGTCATCCTTATACACCAAATGCATTATAGGAACCAGCAGGAACCATCTGTGTGCTTCGGACGTGATAACCTTACGATTGATCCTTTTGCAAAGGTTTGTTTGTATCTTTCTGTTTAATTTCGCACAAAGCTACACGAAGGCTATCTGTGCTAGCTGTTCTAATTTAGCAGTGTAAGACTAGAGGGAAGGAAGCTAATCGTCACCACCCATCGCCAACTCTTGGGCTATCAACGAATAGTGGAATTGACCGTCACATTATAATGCCCCCACGTCTGAAAGGGCGAGCATGTGTGGTGTGACGGGGATTCGACTCCGCGACCCTCAGATTGCCAGGCAAGTGTCTTTACCATCTGCCTATGCCGGGCATTTTTTGCAAAGGAAACCTTCATAATCGTTTAAAGTAAATATTGTTAAGCCTCTGAGCTTCGATGTATGGTTACAAATTGTATGCAATCTCAAAGAATGAAGAAATTACGAAAAGATGTTTGAAATGGTCAAAAGGTTTTCCTGAAAAGGAATACTTTAAATAAATTTAACTAATTTACAGACAATTAAACTGTTTGAGGTTTCATTTTATTTTATAAAGTCTGTTTAGAATGCACCGTCTACCAACAGGATATAACGAAACTGTAGTATCCACGTATTATATTTTGTTTATTGATTCAGGTAAGGAACCAGCATACGCATCCAGCAGTGTCAGGTAATTAGCGGTTACCACTCAGAACATCTTTGACTTCGAGGAGTCAGATACGTTTTTACACGCGTATAGCGCTACCTACATTACACGCCGTATTAAAATCAAATACTGCACCTTAAAACCAGAAAGGCATGCTGATTTTCTTCATCAGGAAAAAACAAACAAAAACACACTAATTAAGAGCATTAGTAGATTCCTCTGATTGTACTGTAACAGTGGTCGCATTACTGTTTAAGTGATCATTTGGGCCATATTGTAAAAACTATCTTAATATGAATACATAATTAAAACATTAAGCACTTAAAGTCAAGTGAATCAACAATGAAATGATTTTATTCAATCGTGTTATACCTGTGGCCACGTTATTATTAAACAGCTAAAGCGTAGCAATAATTAAATGTATGTATTTGACTGCACCGTAAAGGCCCGGCATAGCCAGATAGTTAAGGCACTCGACTCGTAATCCGAGAGTCAGACCACACATGCTCGCCCGTTCAGCTGTGGGGACGTTATAATGTTACGGTCAATCGTACTATTCGTTGATAAAAAAGTAGCCTACGAGTTGGCATTGGGTGATGATGACTAGCTGCCTTTCTTCTTGTCTTTCACTGATAAATTAGTGACGACTAATGCAGATAACCCTCACATAGTTTTATGTGATATTCAAACCAAACCAAATCAACTTCAGTTAAAGTTTAGCGAATTAATTTTTCGACTCGGCATGGCCAGGTGGTTAAGGCACTCGACTCGTAATCCGAGAGTCATGGGTTCGAATTCCCATCACGTTAAACATTCTCGCTCTTTCACCCGTAGAGGCGTTATTATGTTACGATCAATCCCACTATTCGTTGGTAAAAGAGTAGCCCAAGAGTTGACGGTGGGTGGTGATGACTAGCTGCCTTCCCTCTAGTCTTTCATTGCTAAATTAGGAACGGCTAGCTTAGATAGCCCTCAAGTAGCTTTGCGCGAAATTCAAAACAAACCACACCAAATTAGTTGTTTTGGTATAATGAAGTCGCTGCCGTTCACAGTAGTGTTCGATCTGTTCTAACAAACTCTCCCATTTTAAAATACTGCCTCTTTCTTATATCTGTTGTCGTTTTAAGTTACGATGTCCAGTTTATTTGGCTTCAACACAACTACACTAGCCCAATAGCTTTTAGTCTACTCCACAAATTTGTTATGCTTGGTATGTTAAGCCCAATATAATAATACGACAAGTAAAGCTGTGGAAGAGTCTAGATATTTTTTTAGCCAATTTCATAGATTGCTGTCTTTAATATAATTCGCATCGTATGAAGAGTTGTGAAAGAATCTAATCCCAATCTCGTTATCACGAGATAGCGTCACAAGCCTTATACCAGTTCTTTGTGTTGTTTTTTTTTGTAGTTTTGGTTTATTTCAGAAGCTTATCTAGTGGCCAAAACATTATTGGCTTTAGCGCGTCGTTGATAAGTGTCCTCTTTTTCAAACCACATTTTATGAATACTGACCATAATCCTCTAGAGCAGAAAGAACCGTTGAAAGAACTATTTTAACAGTAGACAGTTTAATCATTTTTACGGTGCTTGGTATGTTTTTAATTTCGCGCAAAGCTACTCGAGGGCTATCTGCGCCAGCCGTCCTTAACTTAGCAGTGTAAGATTAGAGGGAAGGCAACTAGTCATCACCACCCATCGCCAACTCTTGAGCTACTCTTTTACCAACGAATAGTGGGATTGACCGTCATTATAACATCCCCACGGCTGAAAGGGCGAGCATGTTTGGTTTGACTCTCGGATTTCGAGTCGAGTGCCTTAACCATCTGGCCATGCCGGGCCTTTACGGTGCAGTCAAATACATACATTTAATTATTGCTACGCTTTAGCTGTTTAATAATAACGTGGCCACAGGTATAACACAATTGAATAAAATCATTTCATTGTTGATTCACTTGACTTTATGTGCTTAATGTATTAATTATGTATTCATCCTAAAAGTGCGAGAATATTTGGTGTGACGAGAATTCAAACTCGCGTACCTCAGATTACGAGTTGAGCTTCCTAACTACCTGTTCATGACGGGCCTTTAACTAACGTCTCACAATACCTCAACAATGGCACAGATAACCCTCAAGTAGCTTTGCGCGAAATTCAAAACAAACCAAAACCTCAACAATGGGTAATATTCATACTTGTCAAAAATAATTTAATAAAATTATGATGACATAATACACAACAAAGTTGGTGTCGACTATTAAATCAAACGATCAGGCAAAACGAAAGCATCATAAATAAATGCTTATGACAAGCTGGATAAAATGAAATTCTTAAAGAACAGTTTGTAGTGGCTGAGTTCATATAACCAACTAAAACAAAATAAATCACAACAACTCTATCATTTGGAGAAAAACAAACAAACAGATAAGGACAACGTCATCAGGCGTGTAATAAAATGAATTTTAGCAACAGTGCTTCTTTTAAGATATCCACGAGATAATATTCAACAGGAGAGACCAATGAACCACATTATGGGTTTCGTAAAAGCATAAGGCGAATCAAATATTCTTGAAAAAAATCCTGTTTAGAAAGCAGCAACCTTTTTCTTTCCTCCATCTACAACGAATACAGCCAATAAGAAACAAAACTGAGCACGTGCTACTTTTCTCACACAAGCGAGAAATACGCAAAATAAATTCATCTCGTTTCCATGAAACCAACATGTTTCCTAGCAAGAGCAAACCTCGATAATGCGGATTAAGTAATTCCTGGAAAGAACTCTGGAAATGTTAGTTTTTCTCACTCACACAGCCCCGCCGGAGCCAGACATACAGGGTAGGATGGTGTGGGGAGTGGAAGAGAATAATTTACCTGATGTGTGTATAATTCAATTTGTGTCTGTCACGAAACGCGACCAGTACCCTTAGTTACCATCTATACTTGTACGTCATTAACAGTGAGCCTTGTTTAATCATTACTATATTGGACTTAACGTTTCACCTTGGCAGAGGCTCCATGCTCTTAACACACGTACTTTATTATAACCTTGAGCTATGGGCCACGTAAGGCAGATCCGGCCGATCCCTTAACGCATACAATTTATACAGATACCCACAAAAAATTATTATTAACAATAGTGTCCATGGGTGGACATTTACTGACACTTAACAAGTCAACCAGTTAATTGTTTTTATCCTCTATCTTCTTAGCCTACGTGCTTACTATGACTGTTGTAACAGTTACAGCTGTTACGTGCTATTCATAACCAGCAGCATATTTTTTAACCTCTCTAATAAAACGTGAAAAATATTATGATGCAAAACACGGTGAAATGTTTGAGTTCTGCTCGGTATCAATTTTTATTTTTCCAAAAATATTACTTTTACGTTCCAATAATTAGTGTACTATCATTAACTAATGGAGTTTTCAGCCGTGGCATAGCGGCTAATAGAACGGTTTTGAGTTGTTTTTTTTCCTTTTTTTCAAGTACAGACTTTTAGCTCATAGCTCCATCATCTCTTTATTTAGTACCTAAATACAGTTTTAGACTAAGGAGGTCATATCATTTTGTTTGATGTGTTTGACCTCGCTCGAAATATATAGAATAATTTACTCTAATTCAATTTGAGGGTAGGTTGGTAGAGGTCCTGATGAGTAACAAAATCGAATCAGCTATATCTGCATCCAACGCTTAATATTGCTGGCGCACAAAAATATAGCTAAAAAAAGGTCTCGTATATTAATTCATTGTAATCCTATCTAAAATACTTTCAAATGCCGCGGCTATTTAGGATTCGTTCTTGCTTAACAATTCCAGTCACACCAAACGCCCTTTCAGCCATTGGGGCGTTATAGAGATACGGTCAATCCCACTATTCGTTGGTAAAAGAGTAGCCCAAGAGTTGGCGGTGGGTGGTGATGACTAACTGCCTTCCCTGTAGTCTTACACTGCTAAATTAGGGATGGCTAGTGCAGATAGCCCTCGTGTAGCTTCGCGCGAAATTCAAAACAAAACAAACCATTCTCACTTGTCTAGTCAGTTCTTTTCGTCATGCGTATTATAATACTTATGTACATTCCTCTCACAGGTAAATATGCCTGAAAACAAAACAGTATATCAAACTTCAGTTGTTTCTTTCTCTATTATTCTTAATTGTTTGTACCGAAATTATTATACAATCTAATAGACAGACTACGGTTATAAAACCGTGGCTCGAAACCGCGACTGCAACGGATGGGTTAAGTCTATAACCGAGCGGTTTGAAACCGGCATAGCATGGGGAATGAGAGCTTGAAGTTGAGTTTTGAAGATAACATGGTACTTTTGTAATGACACCCATGTGATTATGTAGCCGTTGCTGCATCAGTGATTCTAGATGGATGGACAAACTTGTTTTGTTTGGTGTAGATGTTTGTTTTTTCTTTCCCATCGTTTTCGAAAAGGTCGCTCTGTGCGATTCGATGAAGATAAAACATATTTTTGTGTTATTGCATAGAAACATGTTTAAAATAAATTTTTAATTTTTTTTATCAACGTTAACAAAGTACGTCTTTTTAACAAAGCTTGCTAGTATTATTTGACAGCAAGAAAAAGTTTAATAGTTTAATAAAGATACATAATATGAAAACTCTCAAACTGTGTTTTGTTATAAATATTTTAATAAACTATTATAATATTGTGATCTATGTGTTTCTTTCACTAGGATGGGATGTGTGTGCTTCACCAGAGCAAAGCCACATCGGGCTATCTGCTGAGTTCACTGAGGAGGAATCGAATCCCTGATTTTAGCGTTGTATTTCCTTAGACTTACTGCTGTACCAGCGGGAGACTTGGCTAGAATGGAAAGTATGAACATTTTAATCGGCATTTTCTCCCTCAAGATAAACTTTTCTAAAGAACGAATTATTGAATTTTCTTTACGATGAAATAAATTTCGGCTACTCTACTTGCAAAACTATTCAAGTAAGCGCAAGAACAAATAGTAGTACAGTATCGACAACAACACGACAGAAATGTTCCGAAAAGGCTGGAAAACAGAAGCATAACAAAATAATTAGTTTGACATTCTTTAAAACATCGAAAACAATATGTTGAACAACTCAAACAGAAATTCGAAACTATTTTGAAAAGTTCAGCCCCGTAACTAGTCTGGTTGTATTGGTTTGGTTTGAATTTCACGCAAAGCTACACGAAGGTTATCTGCGCTAGCCGTCCCTCATTTAGCAGTGTGAGACTAGAGGGAAGGCAGTAGTCATCACCACTAACAGCCAACTTTTGGGCTACTCTTTTACGAACGAATAGTGGGATTGACCGTCACATTATAACGCCCCCACGGCTGAGAGGGCGAACACGTTTGGTGCGACCTGGATTCGAACCCATAACCGTCAGATTACGAGGCAAGCGCCTTAACCACCTGGCCGTGCCGGGTCATTAACATTTGAAGTTGAGCACAAAGCTATACAATGGGCCATAGGTGCTTTGCCCACCACGGGTATCGAAATCCCGATTCTAGCGTTTTAAGTTCCCAGCCATTGGGCGGTAAATTCAACGAGAAAGCAATACCATTACACTTTTGTACACATCATAACTAGTTATGAAAAGAAAAATCAATTTCTTTTAAGAGTCACCCAGATACAAAAAAAAAAAAAAACGTATAATAAACACAAAATATATTTTCTAGCAATATTTTAGAGCATTAAGATGTTTTTTTTCATTCTTCACAGCACAAAAACTGTTACCATAACAACTAGATTTTAAACATATTTTATATTTACAAAGATTAATGTAATGCGACTGGTCCTCGCAAAATAATTGAAATGTCTTTAATTCTAGGCTTTGGACAAAAGAAGTTTCGTTCACCGTATCGATATCCTAAGAACATATTTTTAGTATATCATAGCTAACCTGACGATGACCGAAGAAGGTCGAAACGTTGTTCGCTCTTCTATGTAAAATATTTTATCAACCCAAACGAGCCGTTTTTGCATATATATTTCTCTACAAGTGGGTTTTCTCGACATCACTGATAGCTAATTATTATTTACCGTAATATTTTTAAACTTCAAGTAAGAAAGTAGATATTTAGATCTTTCTTTCAGTATGACAAGAATTTATTTATTGTCCTCACTCGACATTCCATACATATATGCATAAACAAACATTAAAAAAAATTCATTACCCGTTTATTTGTTTCAAAACGTTTGCGCAAAGTTACATAAAAAGTCTACTATATGTTTAGTCGCCTTTAATTTTGAACTGGTTTGGTTTTGAACTTCACGCAAAGCTACACATGGACTATCTGCGTTAATTGGGCTACTTTTTTATCAACATTACAACGCCCCCACGGCTGAAACGGCGAGCATGTTTGGTACGACGGGGACTCGTACCCGCGACCTTGGGATTACAAGTCGAGTGCCTTAACCACTTAGTCATGCCGAGCCAATTTTGAACTGACAAGCCGGAGGGAATGTAGGTGGTCAACAGCACTTACCACCAGCTCTTTGGCTATTCTTATCTGACCAAATGGTAGGATTTGAACATCACTTTTATTACGCAACCTCGATCTCATAGTCCGGAGCATGCTTCTGTAATGACGGAACTTTCGAATTTACAGTCCAAGCACGTTAACCACTGAGTCACGCCCGGCTTATTACTACATTTACACTGAGTGAATTATTAAATAAAACAATATAATTGTTTTTATAATAATCTTACTACGTACTCGTATTCTTTTCATATTGCTAATTATATGATACGATACAATTTGTTAATTTGTGCGAATCTAAACAAAACGCGTGTCTCTCAGCAATTACACTGAGCAACACAAATTTTTTTCCTGGATAGTATGTGTTATTTCTTAATTGCTTATGTTGTAAAAGTACAGAAAATGGCCATTATTTCTTTTAAACGTTGCTTTTGTGACCTGGATAATGAAATTTAGAAATTAACCTATTTTCTATGTAAAAAGGGCAAATTTGCACATTTTCATTTACATAAGGTCTGAATAAAACAACATATGAATCAATATTTACATGTATTTTTTCTAAAGATATACGAAAACGAACAAAAAATGTTTAGAAGTGAGTAGTTTTTCGAAATTTGCGACTGTGATGTAAATCACTTTCACGTATTAATCCCCAAATACAGTCTCCCACCATGTTTTCGTTATACGTTCCTGGGTCACAAAAGCAAAGTTTGAAGAGAAAAATAGGTGTTTTCCATTTACTTTAGGCATAAGCAATTGGGAAATAACACTTTCTGCCCAGAAACAAGAAAAAGTAAAAATTCTGTTAGTGTTATTGTCAGTTGCACCAGAAGTCTAAAAAGGTTTTCGTATTTTTGTTCAGGTCTAATACACCTTGTTTTAGTATTTATTGGAGCCTATATACAAGAACCTAATATGTTCTTCAATTATGACTGAGTTTGATGGTGAAACAACATTGTTCTCAAACCACTCATACTTCCGTGTCACACATTAATTAAACTGGTGAGGAGTGCAATACATTTCTCGTATGAGCTCATACTATTTTTAATATATCATGGTAATTAGCTTCAAAACAAATATAAAGTAAATAAAACTATTAGCGTCGCACGATACGACTTTTCCTTTCTAGAGAATGTAATAAAGAAAGTGCACGACTTCCGAGAAGAGAGAACAAAGTGAAACGTATAATGGTAGATTGAAAGTGAATGTTAAGCCTAGAAAGGTGTTCACTGATGCTACATTAGTTTAACACCGAACTTAGAAGCTAAGCCTAGAGAGGTGTACGATTTAACGTCAATAGCAAAAACCACACGGATTCAATTTTTTTGTGAGACATTGGAGGAAGAAAATTGTCCATGACGGACTGCAACATGAAACACACAATTCCTCAGACTCCTCTCTGTGCACTATACTGGAAAAAAAAAAAGTTTTACAAGTCAGGGTCTGCATTCATGTACACACGTGAGTCTAGTGTATAATATTAGAAGATATATTGTAACGTGGGTCTTGCATTCCTATAGACACAGAGCCCGCTGTCTTCTTGAAGAGGGAGATAAACTCAATGAGACGATGAATCACACTTACTAGTAACTGTAATAAATAAAAGGCGGAATGCTTAACAACAGAGCCCACTAGAAAAAATGATTTGCACATGGACAAACTCAACTTTCTATAATAGAGAAGGCAAGCCGAATACAGTAACTATCATCAGTATGTGCCCTCGCTAGGGCCACCTTCCACTTGAGTGCTTCCGTTTAACCAGGATAATACTCCTCATCCCACCCTCACGTTCCTTCTACTAGAGATTTCATTTACTTTGTCCACAAAAACAATCTGCTGATACATTAAACACAAACGCACATTGTTGCATGAACAGAGGATAGACATGTATTCTAGTAACGGCGATCCGTGTGCACAAAGTTATATTTGTATGCGCAAGTATCTTTATGCTATGTATTCATATGTACTAAACATGCATATACTACCACTGAATAAAATCAGTGATGCACGTGGGATTAGATGTGTATACATCCTTGTACAAATTAATTGAAACAAATGGTCATTTTACAATATTTTCAGCATGGCGGCCGGTGTAGGCTCGCTGGACCCGCTGATTTCCTTTAATAGTCATTTTTTTTTCACACAGACGGCGTCATTAGCTGTGTTTTGCAGTACGGTCGATCTATTTTTGGGATATATGATGAAATTTTGAGGAATATAACGTCATTCGAAATTGCGTTAGAAGGGCAAGGAGACCAGTCATAAAACAACTTCTTACCAACTCAATGAAGAGAAAAAGGTATCAATGGGGTCTGAAATAAAAGAACTGGACGCAAGAACAATGGAGGAAGGTGTTATTCAGTGACGAGACTCATTTCTTCGTACGGGGTCAAAGAAGTCTGCATGTTCGCAAATCTCCAGGTGAGAAACTTCGAGAATCTCACATCAATCAGTTCGTAAAACATCCCTTGAAGAAGATGTTTTGGGGCTTTCTCAGCTACTATGGTGTCGGAGGCTTACAAATCGTAGAAGGTATGATGCGAGGACCACAGTACATCGAAGTTTTGCAAAGAAGAGTCGTTCCAGAATTGAAAAAGAGATTTCCAAATGGATCTGGCATTTTTCAGCAAGATCTGACTCCGTGCCACACATCGAAACTTGTGAAGAATTTTATGACTACAACGCGAATAAAGGTGCTGGATTGGCCTGGAAACCCTCCGAACTTAAATCCTATTGAAAATCTTTGAGCGATTTATAAAGAAAGACTTCGGGGAAAAGACTGTACTACGAAAGATAAGCTAATTGAGGCCATAATTGAGGAGTGGTGCCGCGATCCAAAAATTAGTAAAGATTGCAGTAAACTCTTGGACTCGATGCCAAAGCGGATTAATGATCTCCTTAAAAATAAAGGCGGTCATATCATGTATTACTTTGTGAGTAATTTTTGTATTCTCAGAAATAAAACGCAAAAAAATGAAAAAAAATCGTAATTTTCCGTCTTGTTTCAATTAATTTGCACAAAGGTGTATGTATGTGCGCGGATAAGCGTGCATAAAGACACTGGTTTAAAGGTACTTAATTTTTTAATGTTTAAACGAGAGTGGTAATTATTGCTTTTACAGTATTACATTTAAAGTATTTGATATAACACGGTCGTCAGATGCAGCAGGACGGATGTGGTGACATGGAGTGTAACGACGTTGTGAGGTTCTAAAATCATGTTCATATAATGCACTCAACCATTTGCGAAATCCTAACTTCTATCTCATCCAGTTGAGCATTCTAGTACATCGATTATTTTACTAACCACTATTCCGTGCTGAGGTGTAACCTATTATATGGACGATTTTAATAACCTTTGCCTCATTTGAATGACCATTCTATTACATCGATGAATGTACTAAACTACATACCATTCAGAATGTTTCGCTCAAATAAATAAGGTTTGGTTTGGTTTGAATTTTGCGCAAAGCTACACGAAGGCTATCAGCGCTAGCCGTCCATAATTTAGCAGTAAAACTAGAGGGAAGGCAGCTAGTCATCACCACCTACCGCCAACTCTTGGGCTACTTTTTTAATAACGAAGAGTGGGATTGACCGTTACATTATAACGCCCTCACGGCTAAAAAGGCGAGCATGTTTAATGGGACGGGCATTCAAACCTGCGACCCTTAGGTTACAGGATCTTCTGAATAAGACAACAATCAGAAATATTACTAGCGTACTGTTCATGAAAGTAAAAACCAAATAATATTAAAAAACAAGAAGAAATTCTCAACAGCCGTGGCACTTGAAATTCCTTTAGGAAGGATTAGTGTAAATTAATCTATGAGATCTATTTTCCTTTTCACTGAGTATTTTTTTGTGCGCCAGCAATATCACGCGTGGGGAGTGCGTTATATCCGATTCGGTTTTATTACTCATCAGTACCTTTACCAGCCTAATCTCAAATTGAAATTCTTGGAGGCAGAATTAGAATAATTTAATGTATGAGACCGCAGGCAAGGTCAAATACACTAATCGAAGGGGTTTGACCTCGTGAGTCCAAAAAGTAATTAAATCTCAAATCTATCACGAGATGAAGAAGCTAAGAGATAAAAATTTATACTTAAAACAACAAACAAACAACAACTTGGGTCTGTTCTGTAAACCGTTATGCCGCAGCTAAAAATCCTCTTTAGATTACTCGTAGTATATAGCCCACGACGTTTAAATATTTAAAGAACAGGTGTTCTATGATCAGAAGTGTGCGTTATATGAACTCTGTAAAATAATTGATGTCTCCAGCTGGAACAGCGGTAAACATACGAAACTACGACGCTAAAATGGATGGTTTGATTCTCCGTGGTGGAAATAACATACAGCTCGATGTGGTTTTGCTTTAACACTCCTACGAAAAGTGAGGCCTAATAGGCCCCAGAGCTACTTGAAAGGTTATTAATATTAGGCTAATAATTTTGTATTTAAATGAAATTGCCATTTCATTTAATGAAATGAAATCAAATGATATGCCATTTCATTTAATGAAATGAAATCAAATGAAATGGAAATTTCATTTAAATACAAATTTAAATTCATTTAATGAAATGAAATCAAATGAAATGGAAATTTCATTTAAATACAAATTTATTAGCCTAATATTAATAACCTTTCAAGTTGCTTTGGGGCCTATTAGGCCCCACTTTTCGTAGGAGTGTTAAGGGAAACAACAATTAATAAATTAACTATGTTCAACTGAGTTACTGCTATTATTTTCAGAGTATGTGTGAGTGTGTTTTCTTAAAGCAAATTCACATCAGGCTATCTGCTGAGTCCACTAAGTGGAATCGATCCTCTTATTTTAGCGTTGTAAATCTGATTATTTTTAGAAATAAAAGTTTATAGATAAAAGTTTTTATGAACATCAGCCATTTATATATTATTCGACATAATCGAAATAATGAACCAATCTACAAAAACGTTTTCAGCATTAACAAATCAATAACAATATATTATTCATGTATTGAAATTAATATACAAGGTTTTAACTTTACAATATTTAGGAACAATATATATATACATATTTAACAATAAAATAATTTCTGTTTACTTACCTTACGAGTAGCAACAGCTAAAAAATTCAGTAATGACTTTTTTGATAGAGATATAATTGTTTTAATTATCTTTTCTTCTATCCATGAAACTTCTCGAATTTTACCACATTAAAGTTATTACCTATACGTTGTTTTTCAATCATAAAAAACTCAATGTAAAGAAATAATTTGTCTAATATGAAACATGAAAACTGCATTTGATTAAAATGCTATACACTTACTTCATCACTAATGACATAGCTGTTGAAGAAATGAGAGCTAGGGGGTTTTAATAAACAAACAATAATGCCTAAAGAAGGTGCTAAAACAATTCTCATACCATTTCTTAAAATGAGGTGCATACTTTATGACCATCAGATTAGGGTAAATACTACATAAAAATCAATCTGGCTGAGGACTGAAAAAGATGGGTCATATTACGCTAAAATTATCAAAATAGGTCGAACTTGAACTATTTAATTTCTTTTCTATTAATATGTTACCTGGCCAATATCACGATATTTGGGTATATAGTAGACAAACAAACGTTAACATTTCTATTTAAATATTTGTTCGTTTATTATTAAGCCCAAAGCAACACAGTGGACTGTCATTGGTGCTCTCTCTACCAGGGGAATCTAAACCAGAGTTTTAGCGCCATAACCCCTCAGACTTCTCGCCGAGTCACCAGGGGCTATATTAAAATTGCATAACTTTAGAGAAAAGTGTACGATCTTTTTAAAAATATCGATACAACAGTCAAGTGTTAAAATATTTAAGGATTGCAACAATAGATCAGCCAACTTGTAACCATTATTGTGTTAACTGTTATTGATATGGGTTATACAGTCAAACGTTAAAAACATACAAGAATTGAGACATGTAACAACAGATAGTCAACTTATGAACATTATGGTGTCAACTGTTATAAATTTACGCCATCCATGTATATTTAAAAACAGGTTTTCAGGATAATATTACTATCATATCGACTTGATACACTTACAGTATCAACAATATCGCATTATCATCATAACTTAACAAGATATACTACAGCAAGTTGTATTAAACTTTACAAGTATAATACGTGTGATAGTGGGTCAACGTGTTTCTTGTACACAAGCAAATGGTGAGTCTGGTATTGAAAACGCTATTAGATTTATATAGACATAAAATAATCATTTGATCCTTCTTTCATCGGAAATTACATTGCTGATGCAGGGTTGTGCACTATAGGCACGAGTAGTGGTATATGTTTTCATGTTTGTGCACATTTCCAAGTCGCAGGTTGGTATTTTGACTTCCAGACACATTACACATATTTTAAAGGCTTTTGGAATTGATGATTTTTTCTTATGTATTATCTCAGGGTTTTTAAGTGTGAATTTCTGTGCCAGGATGGTTGATGGACTGGAATCTCATGCTGATTGCACTCAGGTGTTGTTCTGGTAAGTTTTTTCTGGATATGTAGAATTCTAGTGAATTATTTGTTGGACAAAGATATCAAGAAGCTTCATTTGTCTCTTGAGAACGAATCGTGATGTGCTTTGTTTGTTCTAGTGTTGAATCACGATGACATACGACCCTCAAATAAACTCCCTTGGATCACAAGTGACATATAATCCTCAAACTCCTTTGCTCCTTGAAAAGATCCATCTCGTTCAAAATTATAATGAAAGTCTGAGTATAATAGATGGAGTTTCCAGCAGATCCTTTTATCTATATTTCATTATTTCTGAGGTTGTGTATAAAGTTAAGAGCATGATAAGTAAGGATATTTCTGGAGTCATATCTAGTAGATTCTGGCCAATTTGATGTAACATTACTATTACCTTCTAAACTTGCTGCTCATTCACACTTAACTTTCTAAGCCTGGAATACCCACCATCCACAACAGTACATCTACGTCTCTGTCAACAGTACCACTCTTCAAGGTGTGTGGTATAAGGCAGGCATCTGTCTACGTTTATTTTGCAATTGTGAAATAACACTCTTAACAGAATATATTGTATGAAGCCACCATCTTCAGCAGGCTAATTCTCAGTCTTACCTTTGTAAAAGTCAGGCTCTAGTTTACAACCTTCTTTTGGTTATAAAGTTTCCAATGTCAGTTTTGTTGTCCTTATATGATATGAATTGTGACCACACTCGTGGGAAGGGAAAACAATGTCATCACACTTGTCAAATTTATGAATACTTTTTCCTCTACATGCTGATTCACTTTTATCTGGTTAACCTTTTAACTACGTCAAGAGCTAAAATAAAGATTGCATTAACTCGAATTGCTAATATTTCTGTACGTTTAACGACTTTTCTTAAAAATATATCTGCATAATCACTAAACGTTACACAGTTATTTAACTTTCCCATTGTATGTCGGAGTCGTTTCAAGCTGTTCTGTTTGCAGTACATCAGTGGGTGGTCTTTAATCAAAAGCGTCTACATTTGTTTTCGAGTATGTGTGCTTTGATTTCATTTCACTTTACCAGGAAAGAAGTTAAAGGTGAAAGTTCACGCTGCGAGAGTTATTCATATTTTTCTAGAGTCGCCCACAATTCAACACTTTTAAAATACAGTTCAAGTGGGAAAATGAAAACTGTTTAATTACGATTTAATAATGTAGAGATGAACGTTATCATGATAAAATGGTTTGAATTTACTCATTTGAAGCTGTATTTCAGAAGTCTGAGAGTTTGAATTTCTATTTCGTGTTTTGGTTTTGAAGTATCAAAAATGTATTGCAGTAAGTCTGTTACATTTAACAACTTGGTTTGGTTAGTTGAGCATCAAAGAATGCCACAGTCTTCTGAACACATCTTTTCTGCACAACCTCTATGGATATTTCGTTGGTTTTCATATATGCATAAGCTTTCCAATTTATTAAAAACACATTTGTTAAGCCTATTTTCACCAAAATAAAAACATTGTGTAAAATAACTACTTATCACATTTGATGCCAAATTCGAAGAAAGGCTACTTTGGAGTAGTATCAATCGTAGTAAAAACTTATCATATACATAAATGATTTAGTAGAGTGTGTGGTTTATTTGTTTGTTGTTAAGCCTAAAGATATTCAATTGACTATCTATGCTGTACTCACCATAGTTTGAAAAATAAGCATAAATTAAGAGGGAAAAAAATGCATTTAAACGTTACAATTTTAGAAGTGTTGTTAAGTTCTGGTAATTCAATACGGCTTCACATTTGTAATTCTCAAATCTCTCGAATTCGTAGTAGTTCACATTCTGTGCCTGACTCATTAATATTCACTACCATAAATCTCTCATTCAATGTAATACATTTATTGTTCACGTCCACCAATAAATTTTATATCCGAATGATAAACTCGTGGATAAACTTTGTCCAAAGTTAAAATTAACTCATTTTAAATAGGCTATCATTACTGTTATTACAACTATCTGAGGGTATTCGTCAAGGAAGCAAAAGTCGTGTAAGTACAATGATAGATAATGTTTCTCTTCCTTCTTAAATTACTAAATTTCAAATGAACTGGGCCCGGCATGGCCAGGTGGTTATGGCACTCGACTCGCAATCTGAGGATCGCGGGTTCGAATACCCATCATACCAAACATCCTACCACGCTTGAAAGCGTGAGGGCGTTATAACTATATAATTTCACTATTTAGTGGTAAAATAGTCCAAACGTTGGCAGTGGGTGGTGATGACTAGCTGCCTTTTCCACTGCTAAATCAGGGCCGGTTAGCGAAGACAGCCCAAGTGTAGCTTTGCGCGAAATTGACACCAAACCTCAAGAATTCGCTTGATGTTAATCGCATATCTCAAACACAGTAGTCACAAAATGGTGAAAGGTACGAACTGACTCTATCTCCCTTGTCAGATAAATTCCTTATACAAAATAACCCATGTACACACAAAAAAAGAAAAAATCACAGCAAACTCTGTGTCATGGATGTTAACATGCCCATAACTGATCATCTTTACAGTAAAATCACGACAGGTTTTTTTTTAGTACACCAAATTTAAGAACTTTATGATAGTTAGTCTGTTGCGAATTCAAGGAAAAGGAATCTGAAGATTGTGTCAAATTGAGAAATGTTTTATTAAACCTGTAAGTACACATTTAGCACAGGTACATCCTTTAAAAATATGAAATGAATGTCTTTTCTATGAAGGTTTCTATAAAGTCGTCTCTTTGAAAAGTAAAGGTAAGTTTAAGTTCAAAGCTACACAACAGACTGTTTGCGTTGTGCCCTGAGCAGGTATCAAGCCTCAATTTTTAGGGTTATAAGCTCTTAAGCTTACTGTCGAGCTATCTAAGGGCAAAAAAGAAAGAGAGGGGTAATTTATAAAAGCTGCTCATTACATGGAGAGAACGATGAGAAAGCAGTGAAAGCTATCTTTAAAAACAAAGACAAGATAAATTACACAAGTTTGTTTTAAAACCATAGAAAAGATGGAATAAGATCATGAATATTTCTGATAAAGAAAACTGATGAGGAAATTTGGTGAAACAATCAAATATTATTTAAAAACGGAGAAGTGATGAGAATTATTAAAATATTTTTAAAAGTAAAACGAAGAGTTAAAATATAAATTTGTTTGTTTGTTTTGAATTTCGCACAAAGCTACACGAGGGCTATCTGCGCTGGTCGTTCCTAATTTAGCACTGTAAGACTAAAGGAAAGGCAGCTAGTCACCACCACCCACCGCCAACGCTTGGACTACTCTTTTACCAACAAATAGTGGGGTTTATCGTCACATTATAATGCCCCCACGGCTGAAAGAGTGAGCTTGTTTGGTGTGACGGGGATTTGAATCCGCGACCCTCGCATTCCGTGTCGAGTGCCTTATCCACCTGGCCATGCCGGGCCTATCTGCGTAAGATAAAAATAAAAGTTGCTGTTTAAACGAATGAAGTTCGCGAAGTTATTTGTTCGAAGAAGTGAAATTAAACAAAACTGTTGTTTTTTTTTTAATCAAGAGAACTGAGGGAATTATTACAGTTGTTCTGTAACGAATGTTTCAGAATCTTTGCCCAAAACTACGTGAAAGTCTGGGTTTATATAGCTGTCCTTAATTTTCAACTAAAAGACTAGGTTCTAAAGGGAGGAAATCAGCTAGTCATCGCCTATCGTCACCTCTTGCGCTACTCTTATTTTATCTGACTACAAGATTTGAATAACACTCTTATAGTGCACACTGGCTTCATAGTGCGGATAGTGCTTTTGCGGAAATGTGATGCGAACCGCGAATTCACGCTTTCATAGTAGGATAGCTATAATTACTAAGCCACGCCCGATCAAAAGTGGTGGGAATATTTTATTTGCCTTTTAAAAATTATACTAGATAACTGTTAGAAATATTAATTTGAAACTAGAGCCATGAAAGAATTATCCTAAAACAGTTTAAGGTTGTTGATATTTCTTCATTTTGGCACTAGCCTGTCCTCAATTTTGAAGCGATAGATTAAAAGAAAGGCTCCAAATCAACACCATCGACCACCAATCCTTGGGCTATTTTAAAAGCATAGTGAGATGTAACCGTCATTCTTATAATGTACCCACAAACCGAAAGGTCGGTAATGAGGCGCGAACCTCAGATCCACGATAAAGCACGCTAGCCACTGGGCTAGGCTTAGTCCGTCTTTTAAAGAGGGCCCAAATTATCAACGTGCTTTTATTATATATATATATATAAAGAAATGACAGAAAAACAAAAACTAAGTTTTAAAAATCTTGACTTAGTTCTTTATTTATCCCAATAAAATTTTTATGGGACTAAGGTGATAATATACTATTAAAAAAATTGGTCAATAAAATAATAAAAGAAAAGGAGGAGACAAAAAGCGTAGAAGAAAATGGAAAGGTAAATGAAAACTGAAAGAAGTAAAATAATGATCATTTATAATGGTCGAACAAAGTTATGTGCAGCGAAGCGCGGCTGTATTCGTCGTCGTCAATTGAAATTCGTATAATAATGGGTGTTCAATGTACCTGCATGACATCGTGTTGTAATGTAAGAAGGTAATCATTAGTGTAATGTAGTATACATAGCCTTTTCCTTGTCGTGAGAAGACAAGATTCACTGCTTGGCATGGCACACATGTTCTTATAAAAAAAGCCTCCATAAACCCATACAAAATAACAGGAAAATTAAAAAGAAATGTATGAGCGCGTGTGAAAAGAGTTCACAGTTAGGGAGTAAATGTCTGTGTGTGGAATTGAAGATACGACGTTCCAAAGGGGCTTGTTGAATTTCACGTTAACTGAAGTCATCACGTTGTAATTTGAGATAAAAGTCACAAGTACAAAAAAACAAAAGCAACTAGTGATAAATCCAGTAGAATAACGACTTGGTTGTTTTGTTTTACTTAAAACAACCGGTCGGTGCACTGAATGAGATACCGTCACTGTCTCTCATTTTATCACACTATTTTCGAAAATTTGATCTTCTCAAAATCATCAAGAGATGGCGGTATATTCATGATTTATGCATAGAGTTATTTTCACGCATTTTGTTGCCCAGAAATATAACATTTGTTTCTTTGTTTGTTTATAGTTAAATACAAAGCTACGCAGTGGGTTATCTGTGGTGTACCCATCACGAGTATCAAAACACAACTTGTATTTTTAGAAGTGCGCTGGCATACCCCTGTGCCACTGGAAGGTAACATGTAACTATGAAAGCATAGTAAAATTGAGGTACTAGTAGAGGGGAAAACAAAAACGAGCTTTAATGAAAATTAACATTTTCATGTTGACTAAATTTTTCAAACATTTTACAGGTTAACTGTCAGGTGATCCCGCTAAATCCATCATTATTAAAACACTTCTATGCTAAATCTATTATTATTATAACACTTCTGTGCTAAATCTGTTGTTATAATTATAACACTTCTGTGCTAAATCCATTATTATTATTATAACACTGCTGTGCTAAATCTATCATTATTATAACACTTCTGTGCTAAATCTATTGTTATCATAATACTTCTGTGCTAAATCCATTATTATTATTATAACACTGCTGTGCTAAATCTATCATTATTATAACACTTCTGTGCTAAATCTATTGTTATCATAATACTTCTGTGCTAAATCCATTATTATAACACTTCTGTGCTAAATCTATTATCATAAAACTTCCGTGTTAAATCTATTGTTATTATAACACTTCTGTGCTAAATCTATTATTATTATTATAATACTTCTGTGCTAAATCTATTATCATAACACTTCTGTATTAAGTCTATTGTTATTATAACACTTCTGTGCTAATTCCATTATTATTATAACACTTCTGTGTTAAATCTATTATTATTATAACATTCCTGTGCTAAATACATTAATTATTATTATAACATTTATGTTCAAATTGAGCTTTTACACTATGCTTGAATTCTTTTACGATTTTACGATATTAGTGGTGAAGAGAGAGAGTCGAAGGGATTTTTCTCTTCCAGAGATAAGCATCAACATGGATAGGTCTACGACTAACCGAGAACTGTTACATTCGTTATGATAAGCACATTATACGAGGGGTTAGATGGAGAAGGGTATTTTATACAAGAGTCACGATTTCTAAATTTCTTTTCTTAGGTAAGTATGTCACTGGTCAAGAAACTTTATAATTTTTAAAAAATATATACAGATAAATGAAATAAAATAATTATTTTACACACACAATTCAATACAGTAAAATCGCATTACAATGAATACATCCAAAACACGAATATTGGAAACTACAGTACCGATCACCACTAGCAATAATTGGGTAATATTTTTATAACTAGGCAGTATTTTTACAGCTGAGCAATAAATAAAACATTTGGCATTTCACAAACAACTATTTCAGATTTAACCAGTAAAAATGGCAAACAAAAAGAAGTACGTTCCAAATTTAACCATTAAAAATTACAAAAAGGAGTAAGTTTCAAATATAAGACAATCGAAAAACATACTTAAAATCATCTGTTTTTCTCTTAATTACTTTTAGTTGACTAAATCGTTTGTTTGTTTGTTTTCAATTTCGCTAGCCGTCCCTAATTTAGTAATGTAAGACTAGAGAGAGGGAAGGCAGCCAGTCGTCGCCACCCACAGTTAACTCTTGAGCTACTCTTTTACCAACAAATAGTTGGGTTGGTCGTCACGTATAACGCTCCCACGGCTGAAAGGGTAAAAGCATATTTGCTGTGACGGGGATTCGAACCCGCAACTCTTAGATTACGAGTGTGGCGCCTTAACGACCTGGTCGTGCCGTGCCATTAACTAAATCGACACATTCAATCTTCGTTAAATAGCTGAAAGCTCTGCCATATAATTCAAAATTAAAAACAATATGATTAGATGTTGTGCAATATGATATATGATAAAGACAGATATGCAAATATGCACATTAGCCTTCTTCGTGGTTTTATCATACAAATTAAGAAATACAAATCAATTTGGAGTCGTATATTTTTAACTGGAAGTAAAGGCATTTTTCAAACTTTAAGATTTTTCAAAAATTTGTCAGTTCCCAGCATGCTTAAAACAAGATGCTCATCTAAGGCGATATTTTGACTTTGGTACTAGAAACGTTGAAGGTATTGTTCTTATGAAAATTTTTTTGAGCTCTGGAAGTCACAACAAGTAACCCTGATGTTACAGTTTCGAGGGGAAAAAGGTAAAATTTGAAATTTAAAAAGAAAAAGCGAAAGAAATGTGAGGAAAAAGTATTACATACAAAGAAAAAATAAAATTAAAAATGCAAGAGAAATGGAAACTAATAAAAGGAACGAAAAGTAGAAATATAGTTAAAAAGAAGCGAAATCTTAAACAATAGCTTTAGCAATGAGGACTACGAATGGAAATCACGGAGAAAAAACTTGCAAACATTCGAAGAAAAAAGCAGATGATAAAAAAAAATAAATTTAAGATAAAAACTGATAAAAGGAGAGAAATAATATATAAAAATTAGGGTACACTGGTGAAGAAAATTCTGAAATACTGACTGAGCTGGACCACAAAACGCTGCGTTAAATTCCACTATCCTATCTCGCTAAAACGTACTCAACTGGGCATTTATATGAATATACTGACTTTGTTTCTTTGTTGCTGTATTTTCCAGACTATAATGATACACACAAGTTCTTGAACTTATGATATTGATTAGAACATACACGTGGTTAAAGGAGAATTTACATTTTTCTCACGAAAGATACGAAATATGGTGCATTTTTCGAACTATCATAATTATGTAAATTCAGTCACTAGGCTCATTTCTCTATCCTCGTATTTCCATTTATATAAAATGTATTTCAAACTCTAATGTCGTGGAGTGATCTTCCAATGAACATTGTCTGTTTCTCTATTCATGAAAATAATTTGAACTAAAAGTGTCCATTTATCTACGTGTGAGTTCATTTTCTTCAAAACGTTTCTTCTTAGACAAATCAGCTTCAACTCATACATTATTTTACTTCATTTCCATTCATAAGACTTTTAAAGGTGACCTTTAAAAGTTATGTAAGGATTTCCAATAAAATAAATACATTACGTATACAAAATACAACATATCTCAGAACGATATTCAGTATATGCTATTAAAAGAAGAAAGACGGTAACTAATCTATACTAATAAACACAACAGATACATCTTCTTGCTAAAGTGCTAAAAGTAATGGTTTTAGCAATTCATAATACTAAGTATCACATTAGGCTTATGATACACTTCTGGTTAGAACAGTCCGGCATGGCCAGGTGGGTTAAGGCGTTCTAGTCGCAATCTGTGGGTTCGAATCCCCGTCGTACTAAACATACTCGCCCTTTCAGCCGTGGGGGCGTTATAATGTGACGGCCATCCCACTATTCGTTGGTAAAAGAATAGCCCAAGAGTCTTACACTGCAAAATTATGGACGGCTAGCGCAGATAGTCCTCGTGTAGTTTTGCAAGAAATTAAAGAAAAACAACAAACAAACAGTTTAAAACAACAATAAATTTTAATCATAGATGCAAAATGAATGAAATAAATTTGTGTTCGTAGTTTCGTAATAATATAATCTATATTTTTGAAACATTCAAATTATTTTAAAAGTAATTACATTTATAATAAAACATTAGTATAACGGCCATTGCATTTTTTATCTATTCCCTAAGGATTTTCAAAAATGAGAATAGCGTATAATAATATTATTTCATTCAGTACAATTATCACCATGTCCACTTCCCACCACACATTTCGCTCAATCCAGAGCCCATTACAAACGGCTGAGACACAACAGACACAGTATTGGTTACACTAGTTACATAAGCCAATTTCTATAATTATTATACACTCTTCTAGCACTTAAAAATCTCCCAGAGACTAGATAAATGATGCACTATTAAAAAATATAACAGGCCTGACACAAATGCCATTTATAATTAATTATAATTATGCTTTGCCATCTTGGAAAAGGCACTTACACCACAACAATAGTTATTTCTAAAAGTATGAAATTTTAATTAAAAAATAGATACTATTAGGTTGTTAATAGTGTCATCAATTTTAACCGCTATCTCGGAATCAGTAAGTAATTAGCCTTTATTAATACTTTTGATTATTTAGGCATATACATGATAGAAAATGAACTTTCAAAAAGTCTTTTTTGTGTAATATTAAAAGAAATAATTCTATAGTTGAAAAATATTGTATAAAAGAATGGAGCACCGTCTTAGGTTATGAAAAAGTGATAACGTATCATGTTTGTTTTTTAGCAAAATTGTTTTTTATGTCAATTTCTTTAGGTGCATAAAACGCTATCAGTGTCAACATTATCAATATCTATGGCATGTACTATAAATAATCTTTAATGCAATGAATCAACATACATCGTCTTAAACTTGTCCAGACGAACTGTTACAGTTTCAGCAATTCAATAAAATATGATAATTAACTAATGTTGATGCTACGTCATAAGCATTAAAAATAATTTAAGTGATAACTGAAGCTTTCTACATCCTAACTATTACAAAGCAAACCTAATATTATTTTAAAAACATGTCAATGACCCAATGATTCATTTTCATACAAGACAAATTTTAAAAGACAAAATCTGGTATGCAAACTTCAGTGTTATATAACAGTGAAGGAAACACAACGTTTCCTTTGAGCAAAGAGTGAGCTATCCCAAACAAAGACGTTTGGATATTTTCATGATGAGGAGATCAATGTGTTGGTCAAACACAATACACCAAATGGATACACGTTTTACTAAGTATGGTTATCAGAAACGTGAACTCCCTTTCACACCACCAATACATCAGTTGATCGCAGACCTGGACAGATTAGAATACATCGACAATTCTGAAATACGGAGGCTATTCGTTTTAATGGGATAAGCGCAAACGGTATATCTCAGCTTTCAAATAAGTCAACAATTCAGCGCAACAACAGATGAGCACGAAAATGGTCAGAGAGAGACTTCGTGAGATAGGCTTTTCTTGCCAGATAACCAATAGCGTGCATTCTCTTAACCTATCCTACAAAAGAAACTTGAGCGAATATCTTGCTTACAAACGAATCACGAGTCACACTATGGACAGATTAGAGACATATATACATACTTGGAAAATTCATCCACTCTAATTTTGTTTTCACGGAAATGACAAGCATATGGCGGCAGTGAAATATTGGTTTAAAAAGGAATGAAACTGGTAGTCATATGGTAGTAGCAACATACTAATTTAGGAGAAGATCAGTACTAGTAGCCATATGTTTGCAGTGATAAACTGATTTAGGAGAAGATCAGTACTAGTAGCCATATGTTTGCAGTGATAAGCTGATTTAGGAGAAGATCAGTACTGGTAGCCATATGTTTGCCATGCGATATAACGAGGCAGTCTTGTAACCATTAATACTGATATATGCAGGCAGAATTTGTTAAAAAACTTCTTGTGATGTATAATAACATCTGTTTTCAATGTACTCACGTAGTTATCAGCTACTTGGAGGAAGATGATATCGAGTGAATGGGCTGGCTAGTGAGATCACCGCATTTGAACCAAATTAAATATATAGGTCATGATTTACTCATTTTAAGAACGATTAACGTTAAGTATGTGAGGCAATCGTTAGCATTACTAACGAATGTGTTATAGTTATTTCTCGTCTGCAAAAAATAAAAAAGTTATAGTACCAAATAAGTATATGTAAATATGGACGATAATAATATAAATTTGTACATCAGACGGTATGACTGATAACCATCACGAACAATGAGCTTAGGGGTGATAATAACAATAACTTGTAATTGTAATGGGTAAATACACAGAAAAGTTTGTCGATGCCTTAACTACTATAAAATCTCAAGGGTGAGTACTTCTCAACAGTCAAAGATAACTCTAGTAAACAAAGTCACCTCACATTTCTTGCAATTCTCATTGACTGAACAACATTTTGATAAGACAAGTAAAAAACAACAGCAAAAGAACACGCAACAAACTCGTTTGAATATTCAATTAGAATAGAAACTCGGTACAAACAATTACATCGAGAATATTCGAGGCGTGTACTGCTAACTTTAAGAACTACTTTATTCGCTTTAGAAACTTCTAAAGTGTGTAATCATTCATTAAAAAATACAATCAAAATTTAGAGCTTTAAGAGAAACTCATGTAGGCTTAATTTTTCTAAAACTTTACAACCCGTCTCATACACTTTTTAATCGTTTATGCTTTAAACCATTTAGACTATATGTACTTTTTTTTTAAGACTAGAAGCTAACAAGCATTAATTTGGGAAGAGTGGGGGACTTCATATAACATGACTGGTTCGTCCCTCTTTTTACTTTCAATCTCCTCATGTTACTTTAAAATACTTAACACTCAGACAGCTTACACTCATGTTTTGGAATGCATGTACAAGACTAATAAAAATCTTTAAACTCCTTATCCAATAAAGTTTGATTGTTGAACTTGTTTATGACTTTACTAGTACTAGAACAATACATTCTAAACGATTGTTGCTTCCCAGTGGCACAGCAGCATGTTTGTGTACTAACACTGCTAAAAAACCGGGTTTCGATACCCGTGGTGGGCAGAGCCCATTGTGTAGCTCTGTGCTTAATTCCAATCAATCAATTAATTAATTAAACAATTATTGATGGATTTATTGTTTATTCTTTATTTGAAATCTACAAAGTTACTGTTCTAAAAGAACCACCCCGAAATATCTTGACCACGTACAAGAAAAAGTTTAAAAATATTTCTTACTTAATTAATCAGAGTATAATTATTCACACTAAAATAATGTTTGGAAATCATTATTACCTAGTTAAACCATTTAAAATTAGTCAAGCAAAACAATGTTTAGAAATAATTCTTACCTGGTCAAACTAGTTAGAACTAGTCAAGGAAAACAATGTTTGGAAATCATTCTTACCCAGTTAACCTAGTTAAAATTATTCAAGGAAAACAATGTTTGGAAATCATTCTTACCCAGTTAACCTAGTTAAAATTATTCAAGGGAAACAATGTTTGGAAATCATTCTTATCTAGCTAAACCATTTAGAATTGATCAAGGAAAACAATATTTGGAAATCATTCCTACCTAGTTAAACCATTTAGAATTAGTCAAGGAAAACAATGTTTGAAAATCATTCTTACCTAGTTAAACTAGTTAGAATTAATCAAGGAAAAATGTGCCGCTTCGTTGTACTCATGATCAAATATAACACAAGAACTGTTTCATAGCAAATGATAGTTAGACTTGATATGCATAGTGTGTAAGACTGGTTACTACGTCAAGTTTTAGTAGAGCCGTGGGCAAAGAATAGACATAAACAATACCTGTGCAAGTGATGAACGTCATGGTATCGATTCTGGTAAATCAACTATCACTGAGATATCCGAAAACACGTTATAGCAAAGTTAAAAATTCTTGAAAAAAATACAAATATGCGAAATTCGTATCTTTAACCAACCACTTTTATAAATATAGATAGCTAACTTCTGAAGTAAAAGGATTAAACATTACAGTGACGAGTGGCAATGCTTACCGCATTCGAAAGTTGTGTTTAACATCTGCTAGAGACTAATTTTGCTTGTAATTGTATCAGCTTGTGTAATATTTTTCATATTTGTTACAGATTTTAGTGCAATAACCACTACAGTACTTTGTATGATGACCAGTAGAAACGTGATTTCGAGTCTTTACTTGTGTTTATATTTCCTTGATTTTAAGTTTGAACAGATTTTGTTTGCTTAGAATTAAGCACAAAGCTACACAATGGACTATTTGTGCTTTGCCCATCACGGGTATCGAAACCCGGTTTCTAGCAATGTGACTCCGCAGACATACCGCTGTGCTACTGGGAAACAATTTGAATGAATCTTCGTGTTTCTGGTTCTTTATCTATCAAAGAAGTTTCTTTACAAGGCTTCGTACTTGAGTAAATATAAGACAGATAATTATGTACGTTATATTAAAACGATTCTGAATATGTAAATCAGAAATGACAACCACAGCCGATGTAATGCTGCGGTGGAACGATACGTCTCAGAACTACATTTTCATATTGTTTGAAATTTCGTAGGTGGTGTAATGTGGCCATTAATTAATCGCATTTAGGAAGGATACTTTTATTTGAAGTTAAGCACAAAGCTAAACATTGAGCTACGTGTGCTCTGCTCACCACAGATATCGAAACCCAGTTCCTAACGTTATACGTCCGCAGACATACATACAGCTGTGTGAAGGATATGTAACAGCCATTTCGGTCGCAAGATATTTATACACTTAGATGATAAGAAAGTGCTTAGATTGGAGATCTAGAATTTCGAAAATGGGATATCCCTTGAACTTAATAACATTGGAAAAGAAAGGAATGTAAATCAACTTGGGACACCAGGACCATTCAGAAAAGAACCACGCAACAAGTCGTATTACAGCTGTGGTAAGTACAGAGCGGTGCCTTATAATAAGTTAAAATCAACAAATACAAAGGTCAGTAGCAAAAGTCGACCACATGCCCTATACAACATTACGCAAAATAATCCACAAGTATCTTCATTTGGAAAAGCAACAAAGGTCATGTGTACACAAATTACTTGAACAACGTATCCTCTCCACCATCGCATACCTAAATCAGCTGTGGAGCCAAACGGATACTCATGTTATTCCATACTAAGATATATCGACTAATTCGTCGAACATAGTACCTATATCGAAATGTTCAAACTGGCGTTGAGGCACTATCGTTCTCCTTCACTAGATAAAGTGAGGAAAACCAAAAAAAGTTTGCTTTGGATGTAGTACCTTTACGTCGGAAGCACTTGTAATGGAAACTGTACTACAGTGCTACTGACAAGATGCATAGTATCAGACATGGCGACACGGACTGTAACGTCGTGTTAAGACTCCAAAATAACCTTAATATCATGTACTCAATCACTGTAAACTGTTTTCAAAAACTTTTTTTAATCAATAACTTCTTTAGACTGCTTTTCGATAGCTCACGTAGTTACATTAATGAATACAAATTTATCTTGTCAACAATATTCCAAAATGAACAATGTAATTAAAGGCTTAAAACAGCCCATTGTATCTGATACCAAAAACTGAGAAGTAAATGTAATTTCAACAACTGCAGATAAAGAAAATAAGCCTTAATAATTTAGAGAATAAACTTCAGATTTTATTTTCATCATTAGAATTTCAGAACTTGTTTTCTTGCATTCTCATCTCGATCGTTATTGCACAGTTGATGATACTTCACTGTTATTTTTTCATCTAAATCCATGAAACGCCAGTTCACACATTTATAATCCTACAAGGTGGGATAATTAAATAAATATAAATATTTTTTTCATTTGTTCACCATTTTTCGAAGATAAAATTTCATCCTGTATTTTTCGTCTTTTTGTTTGTTAAAGTTTAAAATCCAATTTGTCGCTTCCATTTTTTTACACTTTATTGTTTAAAATGCACTCTTATTTGTACTTTTTATTTCATTCAATAAATGTTTCACAGCAATGGGTCTCCTCAGTAACAAGTGCCGTGTTTTCTCCTCATTAAAAATACTTTTTGTTTGTTTGTTTTGAACTTCGCGCAAAGCTACACAAGGGCTATCTGCGCTAGTCGTCCCAAATTTAGTAGTGTAAGACAAAGAGTCATCACCACCACCGCAAACTACTATTTACAAACAACTAGTGGGACTGACCGTCACATAATAACGCCCCCACGGCTGAAAGAGCGAGCATGTTTGGTGTGACGGGGATTCGAACCAGTGACCTTCAGATTACGAGTCGAGTGCCTTAGCCACCTGGTCATGCCGGGCCTAAAAATACTGTCTTGTCTCAGTGTTGTGATTACTAAAACTCATCAATGAGTTCTGGTATTAACACCATGCATTTATTTATTGTAGTGTTATACACTAGATTCTTAGTAGCGGCGTTTGTTCAACTTTTCTAAGATTTTGAGCTTAATATATTAATTATCACAGTTGGGATTGTAAATTTTACATATTAAGGCGTTTTGTCAACAACGGTTATGTGATTGTTACTACTTTTCTAATAGACTTAATATTTTTGTACGGTATTTTGTAATATATATGTGTGTGTGTATATATATATTCATTTTGAGTTCGAGTTTGGCAGCAATTTTATATTTTATTGTTGAAGCTGATATTTAATGCAAGTTACGTTTAATGACCCGGATGTAATTAGCACAAACAGCGAGTGTGATACGGCTGTTTATATTTCTTTTTTTTTCTAATGTTAAAAACTGCATAACACATTATCTCGCCGCCCCGCCATCCCTAGGAAGGCAACGAAAGAAGTGTTTGTTTTTGAATTTCGTGCAAAGCTACACGAGGGCTACCTGCACTAGCCGTCCCTAATTTAGCAGTGTAAGACTAGAGGAAAGGCAGTTAGTCGTCACCACCCACTGCCTACTCTTCGGCTACTCTTTTACCAATGAATAGTGGGATTGACCGTAACTTTATAACGCATCCACGGCTGAAGGGGCAAACATGTTTGATGCGACGGGGATTCGAACCCGCGACCATCGGATTACTAGTCGAGTGCCTTAACAACCTGGCCACGCCGGGCCTGCGAAAGAAGTGATGCAAGTATTTCTACTAATATATATATGATTATTTGAAAATATAATTTTGTTAATAATTATCATTTTAGAGCTCGAACTGATCTTTATTTCAATAATAATTGAAATACATACTGATTTTGGCCTTTAATAATTTATGATAATAAAATATGTTATTATTTCTGACGTGTTGTGATAACTGATAAGCTGCACAATCTACTAACAAGTTTCACACACAGTAATCCACACACGAAATTTGGTTTACACAATTTCATCGGTTCATGTCTTCACTATATTCATAATGAATTCTGAAGCTTTTTGTTTATATTGAAAGACTTTTAGGTTGTCTTTTAATAATAAAGCACAAAACATACAATAATATAGGGTATAGTCTTTGTTCGAATTCTAAAGTACAATTGCTGCCACAAACTTTCACTTCTTTTCAAAGAAATCATTTTGTTTAAACTTGGTTTTTTTACCGGAGTTAGCGTAAATATAGCTTTCATTTTGTAAAAATCTATATACGACAAAGGAAAAAAAACGTATACTTTTGGAAGTAATATATTTATCTTTTTTTACACACGAAATATGAAATTAAATACCGTGTTTTCTACGAATTATTATCGTTTGTTAATGTCAGTGCTTTACTGATCAATAACTACGAGGTGTTGATATTATGTGCATACGAAAGTAACTTGGAAGTTAAGCCTACATAAGCAAGTCTGCCCTAATACGTATCACGCAAGACCCTATGAACTTTATATGCAAATTTTGATCTCCTATTCCTCTCCAATAACAGGGAAGTTCCGCCCAAAACCGTCAAATCCATCTTAACACGACCAATCGTGATCTTCAATTCATTCAAGCAGTGAAATTATTGATCCTAATTTCTCTGCAGTGGGTGTAGCTGCACACACTTAGTGTGCATACTCCACGTGAGAAACGGGTCCGAGCGAATGTTCTCAGCACGTGCGACAAGTCTAGATGATGGATTCTCCACGAAGAACCAAAAGAGCTACTGACTAGATGATAATAGGAAAACGTGGGCTGCCAATGAAGATGCCAAATGAATAGTAGCAATACGTCAGTAGAAAACACACCATTATAAGAGTGGAGATAAAAACAAAAGATGATACTCCAACAGAATATACACGTATAATAAAATAAAGCAATAACTGCAAACACAACTATGGTTTTGCTACGTTAAGTATTGCACTCATGTCTGCCAAGATTAACAACAATATATCACAGTTATAATACGTGTAATGCTGTATAACTTGTAACTGTCGCTCCTAAATCCTTTCTCGAATTTACAAATGCACTATTTCGTTAATGTAACCAATATAATGTTGATGTATTCTATACATATTATGGCCATACGTTAGACCTGTGGTCCAAGAGACCCTTAAATTTCGATTGTATAGGAGTGCGTGAGATTGCCTTTGGTTCTTCAAGGGGTTCATAAGATGATAAAGGTTGAGAACCACTGTAATTAAGTGACGTTACTTAGTATAGTCGTGTGTATAGCAAAGTATATTCTGAAAATAATAAATTATCTTATATTAAAGTTTGGCCACCTCTCAGTGGAGTCTCATATCGGTGCGATATCAATCAGGTCTGTTTATTTGTCAAAGTGAAGAGGGGCACTAGTCTGTTATATTACCACATAAAATATAAGTTCGACTAATGTTATAACAACACATATATATACAGCAGCACCATTTCAGCAAAGTCGTAGTGGCGGGCAAAGTTGAACTCTAATTTCTACAAAGTACGTGAACTGTAGATGACGTAGCACATTTTGGAGTTCATACCTCAACTGTAATAACTATAACAGATATAAAGTTATGAATAGCAAAGAAAAAAACATGGAAACTTTACTAGACGTTAAAATTACTACGGATAAACTTATCTGCTTCAACTGTTATTTATATTATACATGACACTTGGAATGAACAAAAAAATGAAGCAAAATGCAGTTCCAAAAGAAATGACGTTTCTGTGCAGAGTTCTTAGAAACTTGGTTGGCAACGCAATTTTGACGTGTGTAATATACGGTAACACTGAGTATACAACAAAAGTAAACCGGGTACACCAGTTACAATTAGACTGTAGATTAAACACACACACACAACGAGTAACGACTCATGGAAGATACAAGGTTTCCAAAAATGAACGTCACAGATCAATTTTATTTTTATCAATTGGCAGCATTAAAAAGCCATAAAAATCACAATCAATAAATCAACCGAGAAACGTTTGTACCAACAAAGGTAGGAAAATGAAATAAGTAATGGATCTGGACATATTAAGAGTTATTAAGTTACAATATTAGGACTAGCTAATGTTCAGCAACTATTATGTCTCTATATAGAACTTGATGTGCAAGATAGGTGAAAAAAACACCAGCAATTCAACTGAATAAAATTAATAATTTATTATAGAATACATATAAATATATATCTACCCTGACTATTCTGTTTAGTAACACGGGCGTTATTAGTGCTTTGGTTTTCAAGAAATTACAGTATATATCTTGAAAAGCTTATGAAACCATTCTTCAAAAAAATAATTAAAAAACTCAGTGAAGAAAATACAGGACTAACTATTGATTACCACACTTAAATCTTTTGTATGGACCCCCAAACCTATTAATGTTTATAGTTCTGAAAAAAAAAATCCGTGTACAAAGAAATGTGTATTCATAATTAAATGTTTTAATTCATACAAATTTAATCTCATGAAAATAGTGGTATTTTTATTCTCTAGATCAGATTTTAAAACATATTTTTATGAAGTTTCGGACAAGACTGGAGGATCCCTAAGAGTTTCCCCGTGGACATCAGTTTGAGAAACACTAGTCTAGAACTGGATGTTCTATAGTTGGCAGGTACCATATGATACTTAAGGCAAACAATTATGTGAGGCTTATAACTACAAATACGTGCTCTATTTAACATATTGATACATTCTTGAAATTGAAACAAGAAAAATATGACATACACTGATCAACAATTGATGGATTCTGTATTTACAAACAATAGCCCGGTATGGCTAGGTGAGTTAAGGCGTTCGACTCGTAATGTGAGGGTCGCGGGTTCAAATCCCTGTCCCACCATATATGCTCACCACGTCAGCCGTGGGGGCGTTATAATGTGACGATCAATCCCACTATTCGTTGGTAAAAGAGTAGCCCAAGAGTTGGCGGTGGGTGGTGATGATTAGTTGCTTTCTCTCTGGTCTTACACTGTTAAGTTAGGGACGGCTAGCGCAGATAGCCCTCATGTAGCTTTGCGCGAAATTCAAAGCTAGTAAACAAATTTACAAACAAAGTTATATGGATAAACATTCACCTTAGTTTTTGCACATGTATCGTAAAGGTTCAATGGAACGTAAGCTAAAAATGATACATGTATATATTGATACATACTTCTTCAAAATGGGTGGAAATCGAATAACCCACCAGCTTTACATGCTTATGTTCTAGTCTAGTCTGAAAAAGCTTTAGAAAATGTATAGCAAAAGCCAAGTAGACTACACAAAAAGAGGGAAGGCAGCTAGTCATCACCACCCACTGCCAACTTTTGGGTTACTCTTTTACCAACGAATAGTGGGATTGACCGTCTATTATAACGCCCCCCATGGCTGAAAGGGCAAGCATATTTGACGCGACGGGGATGAGAACCCGTGACCCTCAGATTACCAGACGCACGCCTTAACACGCTTGGCCATGCCGGGCCTCTCTGAAGTGAGAGTGAGACAGGAAATGTATAAACTGTAAACAAGTGAATGACAGAATAGGTTTAATTTCCGAGAAGGTTGAAACACATTACATGATACAAAATATACAGAAAAAAAAGGGTTAACAATTCAACAATTATGAGGATCGAAGAAAACAATTTTTAAACATAGTAAAGGAAAAAGGAAAACACCATGGATTTTATAATCACCAACGGTAAATACTGGCAAAAGTACACTATATATTTGTATTAGTGTAATTTTTAAAGCTTGCCATTCATTTATCTTGCGACTTCGTAGAAAACTGTAAGTTTATCAATTGGAATCTAAGTTATTTTTAATCTGTCTAATCAATTTCAGAATAGCAGATAATCGTAATGGTTGTAACTTTTAGCTTCGCACCTCTTGTAATAATTGTTTCGTCTACAAATATGGTATTTCTGTCCACTTTAAATGTTAGTGTTATCTTAAAGATATCTAAAAGGTTTTTTATCGTCATCAGACTCACATAAAAAATATTTTCGATTGTTTAACATAAAGCAAATACGACAGAATAGCACAAGACTCAGAGAAACTTAATGACCAATAATAACCCACATTTATAGTAATACATGTGTTCGGTCTGTTCAGACCATCAGTAAACAGGACTAACTATTCGACACTGTCACGTGCTATTATACTTTGAGCGAGTTCTGCAGGTTTATCGAACTAACCAATATCACGGAAACAAAAATCGTCCGTCCACCTATATAACATGGCACTTATGCATCTATTTGGGTGTGTGATAAAAGTATGAATAACAGACAAGACAACTTCTCTATTTGAGAGCATTGAATACAACATTTAATAAAAAAGAAAAATCACGATTTACACAAAGTACTGGGTTGTTGTAGTTAGGGTATAGATAAACGCGCATTCTTTCAACAAACCCACATTATTATGTCGGCTAATGTTGCGTTGCTTTGATAAAGAGGTTATTACAAATATAGACCAATCCTAAAAAAGGGCTGTACTTTGCATATAATGACGGTTTTAAATTTCTACCATTAAAGAAAACAACAGACCAGGTGCCACTTAAAAGGTCACCAACAGCTACAAAAAACGTAAAATAATTCAAGTAAATGCATGGCTATAAGAAACAAGTTAATCAAAATCATTTCAGCAGTAACATTTTTATAGTACAGCACAAACACTAATGGCTTTATTGGCGTGGTTATAAAAATTTTTTATAACATTTTTGAAAATACTACAATAGAAAATAGTTAGTTTAATTATTTGAAAACAGCAACTATTTCTTATTCATGCCGAATTAACAGCAAATTTAGATGGATTGGTGAAAGTTACTAATTTAAGTCAAGGATTTTTATAATTATAATTATCAGTCAGTTTCTTGCCATTTCTGAAAATTCTAGCAAACATAATCATGAACGAGTTTTCCACAAAATATAGTATTTTATTACATGCAACAAATAACTTTGTAATCTGAGGGTCGCGAGTTCGGATCCCCGTCACAGCAAACATGTTGTGGGAACGTTATCAAGTTACGGACAATCATAGTCTTCATTGGTTGAAAAAAGTAGCTGAAGAGTTGGCGGTGGGTGGTGATAACTAGCTACCTTCCATCTAGTATTAACACTTCTAAATTAGGGACAGCTAACACAGATATCCTTCGCGTAGATTTGCTCGAAATTCAAAACAAACAAACAATTAACTTTACGACCAATAACAAATTAACACTGTGATAAAGATGAACAAATGAAAAAGTACAATTCTTAAAGCAGCATCAGAGGTAAGGAGACAGTAAAGTCAAACGTAGTGTAAATTAAGATGATGAAATTATTTGAAACTGCTTTTAACAATGCTAAAGTTTTTGTTATAATAAATCTCAATAAACCATTATCATACACACCCATTGATTTTCAAATAGTAATACTCTTATTTCCTACTTTTGACAGAACTTGGTTTATCTATAAACCCACTGGTTTTCTTTTAAAAAAAAAAAAACAGTGTGCATCAATAGCTATCAGATTCATTTTTTAAAGTTCAGAACATCGCAATGGAGAGTAACTGCCTTTCATATTGAAAACAGTTATATCGACTTCATATATAAACGACGACAAGTTTTAGTGCATTGTCCACAGAGAGTGGCCGTCTAGTAGTAAATTAAAATAATATCATTGTTTGTTTGCTTTAACAATGTGGCATTATGTTTATTATGTTTTCATAGTCGTTTCTCCGTTGTAAACATTATAACAGCTAATTTTTATAACCAAGAACAATTATTATCAAATAAGAACAAAGAATTCATAAATACATTCTCAATTTCTTTTCATCTGTATGTACGATTTCAGCTATTCAAGAAATTCTGAAACAACTTTTAAAACTTGCATTAACTGGCATTTTGCCCTTTGGTAGATCTCAGGATTCCGGATCTGGCTGGCTGAGTTCAAAATCGTGCGACATTGCAAAATGTTCCATGCACTTTAAGCTATGAATGTATTATAAGGATGACAGTCAATTCATTGGCGTAGATGGTGGGTGGTAGAATGTTGCTAATTGGATTCCTTCTCTCTGCTTATGGACGACAGCAGACAGTTTGTTTGTTTTTGAATTTCGCGCACAGCTATGAGAGAGCTATCTGAGCTAGTCGTCCTTAATTTAGTAATGCAAAAGTAGAGGGAATGCAGCTAGTCATCATCACCCACTGCCAATTCTTGGACTACTCTTGTACCAACGAATAGTGGGATTGACTGTGCGTTATATCGCCCCTACGCCTGAAAGGACGAGCATGTTTAGTGTGACGGGGATTCGAATCGGCGACCATCGAATTACGAGTAGAATACCCTAACCACCTGGCCATGCAGCAGACAGTCATAGTAGGTTTGCTATAAATACACATTCTAAACAAATATGTCACTGTACGTAAAACATAAAAATAACAACACAGTTCAAGTTGAGTTAATGAACAATTTAAGAACCCAATGAAACACATCATAATTACCTTGCAAGTTTTGATTAACTTACTCTACGTTTCAAATTCATTATAATTACTTGCTCAGGAAAAAAAAAAGTTTAATAAAGTAGCTACCATCTTTGCTATTTTGTATTAATACACTATGTAAGGACGGACCCAAGATTTTTAGAAAGGGAACTGTGACTTCTATCAGGTCAGGAACGTTTCGTAAAATTCGTTTTTTTTTACTAGGTCTACGGATATTTTAATTTATTAGGCCACCAGACAGAAAGGATTTGCAGTCCCCACTATCTCAGCCTGCCCTGAACCTTACTGGTTTTGTTTTTGTTCTTTACAGCTAACGACATGTGTTCTAACTACTATTCAATTTGTTTCATTCCACATTTCACTTCCAATTTAATAATTTTCTTGAAAAGAAATAAAATTACAACGTTAATAATGTACCTTTCTATTTCTTCAAATAAAAGTTAGGCGAAATTACTATGGTAAAACAAGTGCAATGGTTTCATAGTTGTTCATGTGTATCAGGTTGTGGAAAAATGTAACAATCGATTTTGTGTTTGTAGTACCATTGCATGCTTTAAAATAAGTTTAATATTTTCAGCATTATCTCGTAGTTCCCCAATATGAGAAATAAAACCCAAACAAGCAACAGGGCTGCTCTGTCTTTATTTTTTCCTGCATATGTTTATTCTGTATAAACGTTACATCGACTAATATGTTCACAAATTAACTGGAGGGGAACACCCCTTTTTCGCACACTCCATAACCTTGATATACGGTGGTGATCAGGTTGTTTCAATTGCTGTTTCCAGGTGATTATCTCCTCTAAAATAACACAAGAATTACAGGAGAGGAAACTTAAACAGGAAATCAAAGATGAAGGGCCTCACTAATTACACAGACGGACAGGGTCACCTCGGAGAAATAGTTTAGTAACTTGAGTCACCGAGGTCGGTGATGTGCTTGGCTGAGCACATGCCAGATTTATACACACTTATGTATAAATATTATAATTTTCTTTTTCATATAACTGCCAGTCTCTTTAAGATGGTAAAGAAGAAAAGAAAAACGTAAAGAGTAAAAATCTAATTCATAAAGCACTAAGATTACATTCATAGCAGCAATTAGCTGTTGTTTGGTAATACATGGAGAGAGAACGGTTCACTGCACACACATTATTTTGCAGACAATTTTAAAAACTGGTTATGCTTAAGTACCACCATATATGCATTCTGAAATTACTTACTAGGCTTATTTAAAGTTTAATAGAATGATCTTCAGATAATCCTGAGACATGTTTTTTTTTCTTTGTACATTTTCGTGCAGCCAATGTATTGTACGTACACGCAGGTTGCATTCTCAATTCAGTTTCATTTTGTAATATTTCATGTTTTGGGTCATTTTGTACACTTCTTTACCGTGATACCTATTATGCTTTTAATAAACAAAGATGTAAGATGTTTTGAATAGTCAAGTTATTACAGTAAAATGTTATGATCTTAAAACTTATTTTTTTTATTTGTTTCCAGCAAAAGCCGCATAATTGGCTATCTGGGCTGTGTCTGTTGCAAAGTTCGAACCTTGTATTTTAGAGTTATAAGCCCTGAAACGTACGGCTAAGCTACTAGGGGACCTTGTACTGTTCAATGTTTGGCGTAGTGTATAAATATAGGGTGTTTCAAAAGTTATTTCACTCTTCAGCATTTGATTTAAAACAAGGCTATAAAGCCAATAACGTGACTGAAAGTTAATCGGATATAGCGCACCGTATGTTTCTCTATCAATATATCTATATATGATATATGGCACATAGAACATACAAAAGAAAATTATATATACGTATTTCAACATTATTTCATGAAGTTTGATATGTTTACCAATAAATATTTTATAAGAAATATAAAGATAAATGAAAAATGGGCCATAAGGTGTAGAAACGAAGAAGAGATTGTAACGTAGAAGTGATTTAGGAAATAATATAAAATACGAGAAGTTATTTAATGTGCGTTTTTCTCTTTCTTTTGCACTCGCAATTTGATACTATTCAGAAATTCTAAAATGCATAAAAATGAATCCATAGACAACAATGAAATAGAACAGACAGGATAACAATTAAATACAACACACAAGAGAACAATGAAATGCATTAGACAGGACAAGAAACAGAACAACAATGAAATAGGACAGAACAATAATGAAATGCAGCAGACAGAAAAATAAAACTCAGACTGTGTTGTTATGAAATAAATTTTAAGAGAGTGAAAAATAAACTATCTATCGATATATGTTATTTATGCACAGACAGTCACATCGTTAAAGCTACAAACTCCAAACTTGAGATAAAGATACAGTTTTGTGCGGGTAGTAATGTGAGGTATCTGGCCACAGTCTCATAAATCATTTTCAAGCCAATGTGACCAACATAGAAAAGTTTGGCAAAAACAACGATCAATTGGTCTAAGTTAAAAAGGCTGCATGTTTTTTGTTAATGCGTAATCATGACAGCTGTTATTTGTGTTTCTTCTTCGTGTGAGGAGTTCTAATCATTCTATCCTGATCAATTATGTTTCAAAATGCTTTAAAAACTTGGAGCCTTCATTTAAGTTCTTTTGCTTTCTCTCTTTGTTTCTTCTGCATGTACAAGTATACGTTCTGACTACTCTCAACTGAAAAAAACTGATACTTTCTCCCGAACATGGCTTGCTTAAGCCATATATCTTCCTTTGCTTGCGTGTACTCGCAAGAATCAGCTATGTGATAACTTTAGAAAAACGTTTGGTATCGACAAATTTTCATTTAATTTATGTTACAACAAGAAGAGAATAAATCAATTCTTTATTAAATGGAACGATAGTATAGTCGGAATACGTTACAAACGACACTTGACTACATAGCAGAAATCAGGACACCAAAAATATGTAAATTTGTTTTGAAAACTTGAAATATCATACGAAGCACGTGTAAGAAACAGGAGCAAAGTACTCGGTTTTGCTTTGCTTTAAATAGCTCTAACAAATTTTTAATTTTCTGCACATTATTATTTTGAATAAAATATTCAGTTAGGTAAAGAAATCATTTTGGTTTTTTGCAAAAAATTTACAATTATTATGATTGATTTAATCAAAACATTTCGGGATATTTAGTCATTTTCATCGAAGCAACGCAGGCTACTCTAATAGTTGAATGTAAAAATAGCATAATATTTTCTCAAAGAAAGTTTTGAATCAAGGTAAACTTTTCTGAAAATATTACTAACCATAGATTTCAGACATCAGCCTTCATATTTAACCCAGCTTGCTTGGCATTTCAATTCGATAATGTTGATATTGTTGTGTCCATCCAATAGCGACGCTAACGTCATTATAATTAATTTCATTTCAACTCCAATAATAAGGTATTACATGCGAGTCACTGTGAAAGTTGAGGTTGACAATTTTAATGATTTTTACATTTAAAAAATATTGATCCGATAATCAGTTCCTGGAGGATAGACCCGGCATGGCCAAACGTGTTAATGCGTGCGACTCGTAATCTGAGGGTGGCGGGTTCACATCCCTCTCGCGCCAAACATGCTCGCCCTTTCAGCCGTGGGGGCGTTACAATGTCACGGTCAATCCCACTATTCGTTGGTAAAAGAGTAGCCCGAGAGTTGGCGATGGGTGGTGATGACTAGCTGCCTTCCCTCTAGTCTTACACTCTTAAATTAGGGACGGCTAGCACAGATAGCCCTCGAGTAGCTTTGTGCAAAATTCAAAAAACAAACAAACAGTCCTGGAGGATATCATCGTCAACATTTCTTTAGCGAACTGATAAAATTTCTGTTTATCACAATTCTTGAAGTAGGGCCTTTAAGCTGTGTTTTTGAACCATTACAAGATTCTTTCTTATCATTTTCCTATAGGCTAAGAAGGTGTTCATTCACGATACATTGAAAGGCGTCCCGAGTACAAGAAAACAGCTTGCTTGTCAGGTGAATCTGTTTAGATAGAGTACCATCAATATTTCATTCAAAACATGTTGTTACAACTTACTTAAGTATGATTATATAGGAAATAATATATTGGTGGTCTACAGTCTCAAGCTTAATTTTGCCCACTTCTGTAATTCAGTTTACTCTAGATTTTATTTGTATTTCACCACTGACCTTTTCTTTTAATTTGGCTGAACATTTTGAACAAAAACCATGAAAAAAAATAATGTCATATAAAAAAAAGACTTAATATTGGTTACTGAGATTTTTTTTAAAATCCGCATTAACTATGGAGCATGAATATTATGGATGGCCAGAAACTCAGATTCTTTTAAAATTATTCAAAACGTTTCCAAGTTGACAAGTCACCGAGTTTGTATTTGTTTCTGATACATTATGCTTCTCAATTACATTTTGCCGTGCTTAAGTATAGGGTGGGGGTGGTACCCAGCAAATTAATTGTGCTAGGGAAAAGTGTGTAGCTGTTCTTTCAGATACAAAGTATTCATACATTCAGATCTGGGATTTACAACTTCCAAGACGGTGATATCGTTGTACCTAGTGGCATTGTAAAACAAACGTGGATGTTCACAGGAAGGGGCGTTACCCCAATTATATTTCACACAAAAAATTGTACGTACTATGATGTAGCCTTAATATTGTAGTTAAACTAAACATGATTTTAGTAATTGATATTAAAACTGTAAATGTATGTTTGTGTTTAAGCACACATAACACATATTATTTTGATCTGTTGACTTACGCCGTAAAAGCTGATCTCCTATATATATGTTTCATCCCTTCTCCCCGAAAATATTTCTATGGGCGTCCGTGAAAATAAAGGAATAAGAATCAATTTTCGAACTAGGACCATGCAGAAAAAATACCTTGTACAGGTATACATTCCCATCAAATTGCGGCACCTTATTGCAGGTGAAAATCCACAAACACAAAGGTTCAGAGGCGAAAGCAGCTCACATGCCCCGGACAATGTAACTAAAAAGGATCTCCGTCTAGAAAAGCGACATAAGTCGCGTATACAAGTCGCTTTAACGAAATACCTGTTAAACTGTAGTAAATCTCAAACAGCTGACAATGAGACTGGTATTCGTCCTATTCTATAGAAAGTTATCAGACGAAATGCTTGTATTCAACTGTTCAAACAGACGCTGAAGAAGTGTGGTCCTCTGCCACTAGATAGATTATAGAAAGATAACAAGGAAAAGTGGTTAGTTTTGGACACGAAAGCCATATGATGAAGCCTTTTGTATTACGACTACTAGGGTATTGCCAAAATGCACTGTCGTCAGACAGACAAGGAAAGATGTGGCGATATAAATTATAACGACTTGGTTTAGCTCCAAAGTCAACACAGTGCTGTTAACTGGCTTTCTTCTTGACTTGACAACAGTATTTACAGGGTGTAAAATAAGGGTTACACATGCCAAGCACGTTAGTTACCCCTTAGTCTAAAATCAGTTTTGCAGTATTACAATGGATCGGTAGAAAGTTACCTAAGGTAGACATGACCTTATTAGCTCAGCCATGAATGAACCTGGTCACAACTTTAGAACAGCTGATGGGCAAAACATTAAACATAAAGGCAGAAGAGGTTTCAAAGTTGGTCTTACCCTTAAATGTCTCATTAATTGTTCATTATATAAGTAGTACGAGCCATACTTGTCATAGGGAAATTATATTTGGATTTTATATTAATAACACAAATGTATTTTCTATTAAGTAAAAAAAAAAAAAAACGACTTATGAAAGTGACAGCACAAACAAACAACGTTAAGTAGTTATTGGAAGCAATAAAGTTATGCGTGTTAACTTAAAGAAAACACACCGTACCCGAAGGTCAAAATAATCTCTTTTACATATCCACACACGAAGTTTACTTAACACCAGTATTAACGTACAGTATGCATACAGACGGAGACTTCCGGAGGCGTATTGGTTTACATATAAATTTAAACAGGTTTCTACAAGTATCAAGCCAAACGCAGGTGTGACAGCTGTAACGTCGTGAACAAATTATGTATGATATATATTTCAATTTGAGCAATATGATGAGGGATTTTCACCTGTCTCCAATACCTTTATTCCTAGATATACAATTCATGTGCGTGTGTATGTGTACAAATAGAATATTTTACGAATGGTATTTATGATACATATGATAATGAGATTATATCCACTATATTTGAAAAGGTGTAGGATTTAAAAAAAGGAAAATATATAAAGGTGTTTCAGCCACACACACACACGTACGCGAGTGTATGTTGATGACTAAGTGCAGAATTTAACATTTATGTAATGTATACAAATATTGTGTCATGCTTCTTTGTTATTCTACCAACTTAGAGACTTCAACCGTTACTCTGTTATATGCTCCACGGGGAAGTTAATTTTTATATACAACTACGTTATTCTCCACGTCTCATTATGTTCTCCAGTTGCATAAAAAATATATGAATATGCAACAACTGGTGGGAATATATATATATATATATGTACAAATATAGTTATGTATTGTGAAGCCAATTTCGTTTCAAATAAACCGGTACTTTTCACACGGTGAACCACTTTACAGATAAACCTACGCTTTAGACATGACAAACACTTTGTCCATACAAACAAACCTTTTAACATGATGAGCCACCTGTTTTTACAAACAAATTTGCACTTTACATATGGTAAACCCTTTGTCTTTACAAACAAACTAGTTTTCTACACACAATTAGTCTTCTGTTTTTACAAAGAAATGTGTCCACCAGTGGCACAGAAATATGACTGCGGACTTACAACGCTAGAAACCAGGTTTCGATGCCTGTGGTTTGTAGAGCACAGATGGTCCACTGTGTAGTTTTATGGTTAATTCAAAACAACAACAAAGTTGCATTTCACGTACGGTAAACCTGTCTTTACAAACAAACCTGCACGTCACTACGGTAAACTCTCTAACTTTACAAACTCGCATTTACACACGATAAAATCTCTTTCTTTTTCTTACAAGGATTGTTTGTTTGTTTTTGAATTTCGCGCAAAGCTACACGAAGGCTCTCTGCGCTACACGTCCCTAATTTAACAGTGTAAGACTAGAGGGAAGACAGCTAGTCATCACCACCCACAGACAACTCTTGGGCTACTCTTTTACCAACGAATAATGGAATTGATCGCACATTATAATGCACCCACGGCTTAAATGGAGAGCATGTTTGGTGTGGCGGGGATTCGAACCGTCTATCCTGGAAATACGAGTTGAGCGCCTTAACCATTTTGGCCATATCGTGTCTTCTTACAAGGAAACTAATAATTTACACACGGCAAACACATTACTTTTACAGACAAACCTGTATTTTATACATGGCAAACCCTTTGTTTTTACAAAAAAATACGATGAGCCCTCTATTTTTAAAAACAAACCTCTACTTTACCCATGGTAAACACTCTGTCTTTACAAACAAATCTGTACTTTCGAATGTCTTTACAAACAAACGTGCACATTCTACAATGTGATCCCTTAACAATGTAAACGAATCTATAATTTTCTTGTAAAGCGAACCCAGTGCTTTATAAACGAAATCTTATATTACATTCTATCAAAAACTTATATAAAATGAAACAATGTTACATATGTTACACAACTCTATTTTGATACGTCTGCGAAGTCTTCGGTAAGCAGTTTGGTTGCATATAAAATCAAACTGGTTCCTATTGGTATAAAGCTAACTGCTGTACGGCTACGTCACAACTGCTCATAAAAATATTCGGCCACGTTATATTCGCGTCTTTTTAATCATGAGTTAGATCATAAGTGATATTCGCCTGTTTATGAAGACAGCGGTTTTCTATGAAAAGTACACGTTTGTCAATACAGTGCAGAAACTATACCTTTTATTAAGAGACCTGTAATTTTCATTCAGTCAAGTTCGATACTTTTACAAGCAAATTGGGCATAGGTTATACCTATGGTAGAGAGCTCTGGATTTTGGAGCTGACGAGCAAGTTGGAATATATACAGCACCAAAAAATATTCTTCACACTTTCAGCTATGGACGTATTAAAAGAGTGACAGTTTAATCTTTTGCCGTTCATAGTTAGTGGTAGGATACTGCTGATTAGTTTCTGGTCAGTGGAAATGGGGCTAGATGGATTTAGTAGCTTTGTTATAAAATACAGATATAAACAAATCAGTGCCTTCTGCACCTCACAACCAACGTCTTTTTAAATAAAATCTTTCTTTTGTATACCACGACCAGAATTTCTTTAAAACATCTGATATTGTACACATATAATCGTCTATCTTTATAGAAATAAACCACTTTTCTTATATTGTGAAAAAAACTACCAAGTCTGCATCATTTCACACTAAAAGTCGGTTTTTCTTTACGAAATATTCGATTCCCCGTCGCACCAGACATGCTCACCTTAACAGCCGTGGGGGCGTTATAATGTGACGGTCAAACCTACTATTCGTTGGTAAAAGAGTAGCCTAAGACTAGCTGCTTTCCCTCTAGTCTTACACTACTAAATTAGGGAAGGCTAGCGCAGATAGCCCTCGAGTACCTTTGCGTGAAATTCAAAAACAAATAAACCAAATTTTGAGAACAATGACATTAGTAGCAATATATTTACCTATCAATCAGTAGCATCCTAGTGGTTCAGCAGTAAACCTCATGGTTTATAATGCTAAAAAGCACCCTGCTGGTACAGCGGTAAGTTTACGGATTTACAACGCTAAAATCAGGGTTCGATTCCCCTCGGTGGACTCATCAGGTAGCCCGATGTGGCTTTACTATAAGAAAAACACACACATAATGTTAGAAATCCGATGTTTAAAGCAAAGACAGCGCACTGTGTAGGTTGGAGTTTAATAACAAACAAAGCAATGCAATATTTATTCTAGTTTACAAATCTAATTATTCTACTTAAGTTATTACATAATATAACAGTTTGTTCTTTTTTCCATTTCAGTAGATACTGACTCTTCTTTATTGGATGAAGTTTTCACTTTTCACCCATCTTAGGAAAGATGAGTTGGTCATAGCTTGAGATGCAGTGACGTAGCTAGTTGATGGTTCAGCGCAGGTTGCAGGTTAAGAAATATGAGAGCTTTCTTTTTTCTTAGCGTCCATTCATTTTTCACTGAGCTTATTATTCTAAAGTGTTCAGTGTTTGGATTTTCGCTACAGTTTCTGCTTAGGTGGTTATAAATTCCAGAATTATTAAAAGGCAGTAATGCGCATGCTCCTTGATTGTGATAGTTAAAGTTCAAGTCGCTAACCCAATACAGACTTGCTTGCAGCAAGGACACAACTATTTGTAAAGTACCAGCGATTATTTTATTATTCTTTGAATGAGGTATTTTGTCTGTAAACAGGAAAACAATAGTGTTATCAACCTGTTTAGTTTGAAGATTACTCTCAGGCTGATGGGGAATAAGTAAAATAAAATAAAAAATTCTGCAAGTCTGTATTGGATCAAAGACTCGAATCTTATTACATCAAAATAGCTATATTATAATGGCATAAAACAGGTGTCATTACTAGGCTAGCACAAAAGGCTGTTTTGTTTTCGACGGAAAGGTGGATAATGTCCCATCCCAGAAAATGAACTCCATACATTAGCGTTAAAAGTAATCAGTCTCCGTGCAGAACCATCAAGGGGCAGTACTTAAATTACATAAAACTATTACCTGTTTATGTATGTATTTTATTATTGTTATCATTCTTCTCGTGTTTTCATGGCGTTCTTCACGCGATTGCGATGTTCTGTAATTTGAAATTTTCAATTATAGCACTATTAAAGAGACAATATTGTATAAGAAACGATATAAATACGCATTGAAACAAATGGGGTTAGAGAAGTATTTTAGTGATTAAAATTCCTCATAAACGATGGCGCTGATATTTATTGGAAAAGGGCACTTAATAATGTAACGGATATAAAGCCTGAAACCGAAACACTCTCTAGAGTAGCGTATTGCATAAAACTCTACATCTTGTCTTGTTAGGCCTAGCTTCATTCCTGTTGGGTTTAACTGATTTAGTTCGAAGTCAGACATTCAGGAGAAACAAGCCACGCCAAATCCGGTTCAAACACAAAGCTCTTGTTTTAAGTTAATTGTTCGGAGGCTTGTTCCGCATGCACAAACACATATTTATACATACATCAGGTCACGACGTCAGTTTACTAGAAACATAGATTTCAAAACAGTGGATTCAGCACCAACTGGTTTTAAGTGTCAAATGAGTAATAGTTGCAGTTAATACACGAGACCCTGGAAAATCGTGAATTTTTCGCGAATATTTTGAATAATGTCCATTGTTCCTGTGTTATGCTAACATATTTAAAGTCACTGAATTTGAATCAATTGAGCTTGTTTTACTCTCAGTAAATACTAATTGTACATCTGAATGATTATAGACTTTTCAGTGTATTTTATGCGAGACTTGAAGAAATTTCGAAAGGTAACGTGAGACTTAATGGAACTTCTAAATTAAAATTGTGTAAGTAACTTGCGATGTATTAGACGTGGGGCTGTGCATGTTATCTTTGATTGATAATGTGCATGTGGCTCCTAAGTGGTTTTGAGAAACTGAATATGATTTTCGATTACTTTCGTGCACGATTAGATATTTTATTCTTAGAAACTTACTATCAGAGATCCAGTTAGCTAGATTAATAAATGTGTATATAATTACCAATTAGTAACGCTTGTGACAGTGTACATTATTTCCTAATTACACATACACAACATTAAAAATGCAACTCTGTACGCGATTTTCCCTAAGAGCAGACATATATGTATATATTTATGAACGTACAAGATCCGGACAGTTTCAATCACATTGAATATATGTTAGATGTTTTGTCAGTAGACAAGTCCCAGTCCAGTTACATCTATATATGGAACTACATGTAAGTTTTTATTTTTTCATTAGCTATATGTACACTTACCTACTTGCCAACCTTCCACGAATTCTAACTTACTACTAATTTTCCTAACAACTTACTTAATTCCAAATCCTACTCACTTTATTTGCTCATTAAATCCTAATTTAATTACTCATACATATCTACCTATTTACTTTCCAATTTACCTATTTATTATACTATTTACTCACCTTCCCAGTTTAACCATCAGTGCAAGATGTTTAGCTCAACCTGAAAAATAGAAGATATACCTATTAACATTCTTATGATTCGGTTAATTCTGAAACGCCACGAAGAACTAGAGCATAAATATATATGTAAATCACTAACTTATTTATAAATGGAATGTACTAATGTAAGATCATTCAGTATTATTGCAAGTTTTATCATAAATCAATAAAATGAAGCTCTAAGTTTATAAATCTTTAACGCCAACAATGAACGACTGACAGAGCCACGATGCATCCATATTATTGATTTAAACGGAAACAAACGCTTTCAGTCGAAGAGAAAAAAAGAGAAATTCACGCATCTCTAAATTGTGAAGATTAAAAAGTTTTTATTTAGTCGAGTTTCACCGTAATACAAAATTGTGATCAAAAGGTATATGTATCCCCATCTGCATAAGCACGATTAAGATAAAACATAGTTTTTTATAATAGTATACTAAGATATGTCTATTTATTCCCAAACTGACGCTTCCATATATACCGAGTGACCCAAAAGTACCCTTTCTATTTTAAAGTTTAACAATTACCTAACTGAGGAATACTACCATGAGGTTTTCAACTTCCTGTTGCCCTACTAAAACAGTTTTTACTGACATGTCAGTAGTCTTCTACGTGTGCACTCTTAGTAGTTCTCAGCACGTCTAACTGATATTCGATTTCAGACCACGTTCGCAACAACATTTCCATAGTTACAGTGGTGATGGCGTGTGTTATCCCAGTCTTTAGCTCCGTGACGTTTGGTATAGGTGTGCGATACACGATATCTTTAACATACCACCATACTTCTTTCCTGTATTAGCGTTACAATTGAAGAATTTTTTTTTCAGAAAGGAAGCAAATGTAAGGATGGCTAATATCAGTCCTTCAAAAACAATGCAAACAAGATACTAGGGTTGGCAGTTGCATCATTTCTATATAATAGCACAGGCACATAAATAGGATGCATTAAACTTAATTGTGATAAAATAGTTACATATATTGTTAGTCGTTAATTCTTTCCTGTGCTCTTAAACAGTGATGATAAAAATGCAGTCGCTATTGTCTTGTTTACATTGTTTCTGAACAATTGATATTAGTCTTTCCGATATTTGCTTCTTTTCTTGAAAAGTTTTTTAATTACTTGTTTTCTTGTTTTTAATGCATTGTTTGTTTTTAAATTTCGCGCAAAGCTACACGAGGGCTATCTGCGCTAGCCGTCCCTAATTTAGCCGTACAAGGCTAAAGAGAAGGCAGCTAGTCATCACCACCCGTCGCCAAATCTTGGGCTACTCTTTTACCAACGAATTGACCGTCACATTATAACGCCCCCCACGGCTGAAAGGGCATGTTTGGTGCGATGGGGATTCGAACCCGCGACCATCAGATTACGAGTCGAACGCCTCAACCACCTGGCCATGCCGAGCCTTTAAATGCATTGATCCAATAGATATAGAAAAATGGTATTTATAACAAACTCAGTTTTAAATTTCTCCACAAAGAGCTGTGTAGATGGCCCAAAAGAATAATATTCACACGTTAAAAACTCTATGGCCGTGCACATGTGTTCTAATCATAACAACATGCAAATTCGAAAGGTGTTTTGATATACATAAATCAGATAACTTGACACCCCTAACTAACATTTCTTAAATGGCATTATAAAAAGAAATAATTTAAAAATTATTAGGCACTGATGCATTTATAAATATAATGATCAATGAAACACCACAACTGATATCGTCATTTCTGTGATATTTGTAAGGACTGCAGGTAATACGATACTACTTGACGTATGCGTATAAATTTAAAAAATAATACACGCATAAGCGCTATGGCAACCTTAAGGCTAAAACTCACAAAAGTTTGAAAACTGTTAACATAATGATGTTTTACAAAATACTGTCTAGAATATTTCAAAAGAACAGACAAACGAAATTTAAAAAATGAGAGTTAATTCTACAATCATGTCGACTTGATTGATATATAGCAATAAAAGTATTACAGTATTCACACACGAAAGACAAGAAAATATAAGTAGATTTTGCAAGCTGCCTGCCTATATATTTCAACGTCGATTAGCAGTGAAAGCTTTGTCCATATACTATAAAACACAATATTAAGTGTGCATACATTCTAGTTATGAATACGCCTTGCACCAAGAAAAACAACTACAATTTATTTTATTATAACAACATACTATAGTGTTGCAAAATATATGGAGAAACTAAAATCGTGAACGGCCGTGTAAGGAAATATGCTGAATGGAGAAAATTATCGTGAATTGAAGATAGAAAAATAATCTTACACAAAACAACTACAAAGTTCCATAGGGTCCGTTAACAAATTCCCTTTTATTCAACCGCGACGCACACACCATGAAATATTACCATCAGTCACGAAAGAAATAGCCACCGAAAAAAGTTAGCAAATTCAAACATCTTAGCTGGTGCATCATGTGTCATCAAGTGTGTTCTCTCCCTAAATACGTCTTATATAGGTGAATGTATATAGTTAAGCTCACAAACGTGTGTGTGTACACTAAGAAAAGAGACATGATAGTCGTGAAGTCATAGAAATTCACTTTAACGAAATTAAATATAATTTTAATCAAATGAAGATGGTCAACCGGAGGACAGAAAAAGTAGAAACACTGAAGTTGAAAAGAACAGTGGCATATTTAGGCTGGGGCTAGATGGGGGCCCATTGATAATTTCATTCTATGTCAAATTACATTGGATATAGAGCCCACAAAACCTTAAATCCGCCACTGGAAAATAATTCAAAGATGTGCAACATTAAGAGTCACCCACCATTTATCGCGCATGAATTTCGAAAATATAAAATTGAGTATATTTCAACAGAAGGTTAATGAATAAGAAAACGGCCACAAATGAAAAAAAATTAAGAATAAAAACTGAAGTTTTACAATTTACAATAGAAAGTTGTAAAACTAATTATGAAAATCAATTCCAAAATGAAGGAAAGTTTAGAGAATACATAAAATATGAGCAGATTCTGGAAAGTGTTTATGCTTGTCTTGTTTGAACACAAAACTACACAGAGATCTATTTACTCTGTACCTACCCAGTTATCAAAACCCGATTGTGAATATAATAAGCAATTAGAATTATTGTTGCGTCACCAGGGGGCATCACTGCTACTTGTAACGCCAACATGTGAAGCAACTGTAATTGGTTACTTTCAGGATCAAATGCTTACTCTATAGCATTATATTTTGATAAAAAGGTGTTTAAAAAATATTTATGTATACAATACGGTAAAATAACTGAAACATCAGGTATTAAAGCTTGTAAGTGAGAATTGGAAATGAAAGTGTTGTCGTAATACTTGTACGAGTTAAAATGGGCCGGGCATGGCCAAGCGTGTTAAGGCATGCGATTCGTAATCTGAGGGTCGCAGGTTCGCATCTCCGTCACGCCAAACATGCTCGCCCTTTCAGCTGTGGGGGCGTTATAATGTGACGGTCAATCCCACTATTCGTCGGTAAAAGAGTAGCCCAATAGTTGGCGGTGGGTGGTGATGACCTTCCCTCTAGTCTTACACTGCTAAATTAGGGACGGCTAGCACAGATAGCCCTCGAGTAGCTTTGTGCGAAATTCAAAAACAAACAAAACAAACGAGTTAAAATACTTTGGAAAGTAAGATTTTTACATGGGAATAATTTTAGAATTAGTGTGAATTCACATAAATATCACTTAAGAAATCACGAAAACAACATTTTTTTCTCACTGAAACCAACTTTTATAAATCTGTCATCAAACCTTATTTTTCTGTTTCCTTATTTAATAAGGTGTATTAATTTACGAGTAAAATTGGAATATGAATAGTTTTTATAAGGAGATTCGATGGCCTGTTAGCTAAGGTTCAGACAGATTTGCTTTACGTTATAGTATTTTTACAAAATAATTCTAATACTTTATGTAAATTGTTTAAGATATATAAAACTGAACTTATATCACTTTCACAGATGGTATCATATCTCCCAGAGAGACGTACTGTTTTTCTATTGTTTATGTTACTTCTTTTTTATCTTCTTCCAAACACCTTTTCAAAAGAACGCCATTTTTTTTACTTCTAGGCGAATTGGCTTAAAACTTGGTAGAATTACACCTTTGTCCAGTTCACTCAGGCACTTTGTTAATTTCTTATTTAGACCTTTTTTAAAGGATTTTATTTGGTCAAAGTCATAGAACTAAATTTTGGTTTTTTGTAAGATCATATTTACAGCAATCGGGGTGAAGATTGGCGCAAGTATAAATTTTTAAGCGTCCAACAAACTGACATACAAAACATTTGGGTTTTTCATGGGTGAGGGTCAAAGCACACTTTTGGAGATTTGATAAATCAATCTACCTTATTTTGACCAACTTACATGTATTTAAATGTATAATTTTAGGGGTTTTGGACAATTACTTCACCGTATTTCAGTCAATTTAAATTGGATTTTTATGGGTTCCATACGTGTGCATACAAAAATGTGGGATATTCCCATTTTTGACTACTCTAGGGAAGGTTAAATAAACCAATAATTTCAGGGTTTGGGTCAAATTACTTAGCCTTGTTTCGACAAATATACATGAAATTTCGTAGAGAGATACTCCTTGTAGGTCTCAACAGAGATATAGACTGAAATTTTTGTATTATCCTCAATGTTTCAGTGAAAAAAGTACAATTTGGGGTTTTCGTGAACCATTTATGTATATGCCAACCAACTTAAATGGGATTCTGTACAAAACTGTCTGCTTACAGGTTTCAAGCAGTGATAGAGGAATTTTTCTGTGTTTTTCACGATGTTAGAAGTGCATAGCTGAGACACATTGCACTCGCCCACGAATGTTGGTCTCTTTAATACTGGGTTTTAAATAATCAAAGTAACTACTATTAATTAAGAAACTAAGTAGCTATCGAATGATACTGCGAAAGCGCTTTTCGTTTTTCAATGGCAAACCTGAATAGAATATGAGGATTCAAACTAAAACTAATGTCTTTATACGTGTGTGTTTATGGACACACATAAACAGGCGCAGATGCTTTGGCATTTGCAGCATAAATATATTTTACATATATCTACACACAAATATATACATACATATACACACATACATACAAATTGACATGTTTTACGTATATAACATTAGCGTGGATGAATGTTACTAATACATCCTTAACAGAAGCCACAAACCAATTGAGTTCGACGGGTTAGAACTAGAAAATGAAAAGCTGTACAAGATATGAAAGAAATGATAGCACAATTTATTAATGACAGTTGAGAATTATGCAAGTGAAATGGATAATCTAAATATATGGACTCGTTATACCTTCAAGATTTTCTATGAAGGCCATATATAGGTGTGTTAGTCTTATGGTAACATCATTTCTCAAATGATTTATTTAAATGATCCTTCAACTGAAATGTCATCCATAAAACAACTCAAAGAATGACGTCCTACCGAAACTTGAAGAATCAAGCGTTTTATTTTGAAGAGTTTAATAAATAATTCACTATGAACACAGACCGACAGATACATTTCATTCACCAATCGACTCTTCAATCACATTATGTCTGTATCAAGAACAGTTTGTTTGTTTTTAATTTCGCAAAGCTACACGAGGGATATCTATGCTAGCTGTCTCCAATTTATCGGTGAAAAACTAGAGGAGAGGCAGCTAGTTATCACATCACCCATTGCCAACTTTTGAGCTACTCTTTTATCAAAGAATAGTGGGATTGACCGTTACTTTATAACGCCCCCACGGCTAAAAGAGCAAGCATGTTTAGCGTGACGGGGATTCGACCCCGCAACCCTGGGATTTTAATTCCAGTAAAATGTAAAAAGGTTAATAAGTATATATTCAAACTACTGTTATGGTTTTACTTTAGATGAAAAGTCCCGTCAGTCATGAAACGTTTTAAATGCATGTACAACTGTAACTACATTCATTTAACAGCTGCCATACGAACCAGTCTAGCACCTTTTAGTACTAAGCCTAGGATGTCAACGGTGGAGTCATTCCAGAAATAGGTGATTTAGGGTTATTTCGATAGATTTTGATGAATGAAGCTTAGAACAACTTCTAAACAAAGAAAAATAACAATAACAACTAAAAACAACTAAATATTACTGAAAATATGACATGATGAGGACTATTGAGAACACTACGGTAATATCATAATGGGCATTATATTTATCTTATATTTACTTTTCATTGCGATTAATTTGAAAATCACTGAGGAAATTATCTTGTTATGCATCGTATATCTGCTTGCTTCAACTTCAATCCCACATCTTTGGGCTTCACTGTGATGTTAGTTTCACAAAATATTGAAACTAATGATTTCTTACATATGATTCCAACTCCCTTTTTGAAGGTAACTATATTATTAAACCCGTTTTCTTTTTGTATATTTATGTTTCGTTGTAATTGCAGTTATAAACTGGTATATCACTTCAATAAGAATATCTTGGAATAAGTTCTTCCATCATCTGACCTGGATTCACGATTTAACATAATCGCTACACCTAAAAAGCCACATCTAGAACAATTCAATATGTTTCATTGCTACACCGTTTTACTTTACAAGTTAACTATGTTGGCCTTCATAGTCAGGTCGGCCCGGCATGGCCAGGTGGGTTAAGGCGTTCGACTCGTAATCTGAGGGTCGCGGGTTCGAATCCCCGTCGCACCAAACATGCTCGCCCTTTCAGCCGTGGGGACGTTATAATGTGACGGTCAATCCCACTATTTGTTGGTAAAAGAGTAGCCCAAGAGTTGGCGGTGGGTGGTGATGACTAGCTGCCTTCCCTCTAGTCTTACACCGCTAAATTAGGGACGGTTAGCGCAGATAGTCCTCGAGTAGTTGTGCGAGAAATTAGAAAAACAAAGTGAGGTCACGTGTCTGGTCCAGCGACCTGGACCTCGAAAATAGTGTGAAACGTTTTCTTTTTGGCTAATCAAAACAACCCAAATCTTTCAGACATGACTCGTTTTTTTTTTTTATTCACATCAATATGCTCGGGTGGTACGTGTTAAATTATTAAGCAAACCTAAGATCTATCTGTTTTAGCAAACAAGAAATACTATATACTCCGAATTTTTTAAGTAGAGATATAGGATTTTTTAAAACCTCAGTGTTGATATATAATGCGTTTGAATAAAGTCGTAAACACATTTCGATGAAGATGTCAAGAAGTGAACACACAAACAATATTCGGAGTTCACAAACGTCGCTATTGGCTAAAGGTTTTTTTGAAACCGTTGGCAAATTATTCAAATACACGTTCTACGTATATTGTACACTTTCCTTCATACAGATAAAAAAAAATAAGGAATTCAAAAACTTATTGCAGAAAGTATTTATAGAGTTCCTTATAAGGAAGACAGTTGGTTATAAGGAGCGAAAATGAAACTAATATAGACTAGAATCTTTTCCGTTGTGCCACAGCTTACTAACAAAAAGGCCATAATAATCATCTGTAACACGCAAAAATTTAATCAATCATCATACGTGTCATGCTCTTAACACACATTAATATCGATAGGTAAATTCGCCAAAACACAGCGTCGTCTCACTGAGACATTTACTATTTATAATCATTTTAAAAACACCAAGAAAATTTATGAACTTTGTATGACTGACGGCCAAGAGAAAGGAGTGAATAAAGAAAAACAACAGAAAAAAATGAACGAAGAAAATAGGTCTATTGCAAGTCTGTCGGAAAGTGTCTAATTCCGAGAAGTGTTTTTATATAATTATTCGTTTTAGCCTTCGTAGCCAGGGTAACTACAGTTTACGTTATATAAACACGTCTAGACGCCGAGGTTTTTCGTCTGCTTTTTCTGTGCAAGTTTTGAACTTGTATTAAATATTAAGTTGAGAAAATACAAAGGTGTCAATCATTTTAATAATACCACACGTGCGTAATTCTCATCCAAAATTTTCTCGTGTCTCGTGCCACAGTCTTGCTGTCGATGAAAAATGTCCCGACAACTATGTATCTGTCATTTTCCTTAAGTCTCCTATACGTCCAAACAATATGTCTTTACATTAAATGTAGATAATTTATAGAAAACTAGGCAGCATCACCTTATATGTATTGTGCATTGCTTAAAGGTATGCTTGTGCCTCTCAGCCCATGCTAAAAAAATCACACCTAAGAAACTATCATCAATAACCAAAAATGAAACACTCCACACAAATACTCCCAAAATATAATGTGATATTCAATCTTTCCATCCACATTAGCACAGTATTAAGCCATCATATTAGCTGTTACATACCATGTGTGAAATGTAAACAAGTGCAAATGAATAACGTACTATTAATGTTACAAAAAAAAACTTGCTACACCGAAAAATAACTATGTATTGTGAATTTGTTATAGGTGTGCGTATAGGAGCCGATAAAACCAATTTTCATTTATGACGTTTATGAAAATTACTCCAGTAACCAAAATTCACACGAATAATTATGTTATAATTGATAATATAAACGACTGTATTGTCTCTATATAAATTATTTTCAGTTTTAACTCTCATTAGATAAAAGTATACATACATTAAGTAATGAAAATATAAGGAACATTCAAGCATAACAACTATATTCAAAAAATGCCATATCAAGGTACAGCCACACTAATTTTCCATTTGCTTTACGACATAAAAACTCTAATTCTTCTAAATGAAATATGATTACAGACTACCAATGACACACACAATGAGTTCGTTCAATATACTATCCTGGCAATTACAGAACAGACACGGTACAAGTTATGGAGTGGTTCGTGTAAATAACGATTAGTACGTCAACGCACTGATGTATACTTTCATGGAGTGTGTAAGGGGCTGCACCGTTATTGATTCCAATAAAAATACATCGTATAAAATTACAACATTCTTTCAACACTGCAAAGATCATTGCAGCAAACACTGCGTAGTAAAATAATAGATCATTTAAGACTCATTTTAAACCATTAGCGACTGCAAACAATTATTGAAAAAGTCTACCTGTTGGTCGACCACGTAAACACATTACCTTAGAGGCGTGAACTGGGGGAGAGAGAGGAACAACGCATTATAACTACGTTATAAAACACATAAGTACAGGGTGTTGAAAAACATTACACCAGGGAGGCTATCAAACATACGTTGTGTATCTTACATTCTATCAAACATACGTTGTATATCTTACTACTACAAAACATACGTTGTATATCTTAAATTCTATAAAACACACTTTGTACATCTTACATTCTATAAAACATACGTTGTATATCTTACTACTATAAAACATACGTTGTATATCTTACATTCTATAAAACACACTTTCTAAATCTTACATTCTATAAAACACACTTTCTACATCTTACATTCTATAAAACATACGTTGTACATCTTACATTCTATAAAACATACGTTGTACATCTTACATTCTATAAAACATACGTTGTACATATTACATTCTATAAAACATACGTTGTACATATTACATTCTATAAAACATACTTTGTACATGTTACATTCTATAAAACATACTTTGTACATGTTACATTCTATAAAACATACTTTGTACATGTTACATTCTATAAAACATACTTTGTACATGTTACATTCCATAGATGGGATTTTTAATAATCACACAATAACTAAGGGCAATTAAAACATTTTCTTTTTCAGGAAAATGAAGTTAAGTCGGTTTTAATACGTTACGTTGTTGACGGTTAATTATACGTTATCTGCAACAGCTGTTGAACAACTATCACAGTTTAATGTTGGATGAATTGAAACTGTCCCATCTACTGTGAATTAAGCTTTTACTTTCACTCTACGAGCTTAAAAATAGTAATCAGCAATGCCTTTCCGTTTTTAATATCTCTCTGTATATATATCTGTATCTCTCTCAGTATATATCTATATCTATACATCCGTATATCTCTCTCTGTGTATATATATATTTCTATCTCTCTCTCTATGTATATATATATTTGTATATCTCTCTCTGTGTATATATATATTTCTCTCTCTCTCTCTATGTATATATATATTTGTATATCTCTCTGTGTATATATATATATATATCTGTATATCCGTATATCTCTCTTTCTGTCTATATATCCGTATCTCTGTATATATATATATCTGTATTTCTCTCTCTGTATATATATATATATCCGTATATCTCTCTGTATATATATCATATCTCTCTCTGTGAATATATATATATCTCTGTATATATATATATCCGTCTCTCTCTGTATATATCATATATAACTCTCTCTGTATACATCTGAATATCTCTCTCTGTATATATACATCTATACATGTTTTAATAGCTCTAAATCTTCATAACTTTTAGGTCACCTTTTTTTCCTTTCCTTCTTTCACTAAATATGTTAAAAGATAACATTAAATAGATTTAAGAATTAAGGTAAATTTCTAGCCAAAAAAGCCATGATCATAAAGCACGGAAGAAGTCATAATTTTATACACAGGGCTAAGTCAGTAAGCATTTTTAAAATCCTGGTTGTTCAGAAATGACTGGATATATTCGAATGTATGATTATAGGAAAAGGAAATCATACGACGCCGAAAAAAATCCGTCTTTCTTTTGTTGTTTGTCATCGACATGAAAATCGTTATTTGTTGGACAAATTTTCAGATAGTTCCAACAGCTGGACGCGCGTGGACAAGTCGACTTTGCCACGCCTTCACCTGCAATCAGCTTTAGTCTTGTTCGTGAGACCGTGCCAACAAAATAGAGGACCGTCTCTTGATGATTTTGTCACCAGTTTGTGCTTTCAAGTGAAAGTGCAATTATGTCTATCACGCAAAGCCACACACCCATATATGTTATCGAACAAGATGTATAAACCTACACACAAACGTACATACGTGTATGTGTATGTATGTATATACATTTATACACAAACATATACATGTACACAGCTACATACATCGTAAGTCAATTTCGCTAAACCTATACCAGTTTAATGCCCTAGCTTCACCATATTTATGTTTCACTTGGAACTTTATGTGGTGCACAAACATAATTCAACATTAAGAAACAGTAGCGACCCGTAAAAAGCGTGGTGCTCACTATTGTTGAAATCGGGAGTGGGCGGAACACACTAGCAGGTAAGCCTTTTTCCCACGCTTTACTAAAGCCTAATTCTCTAAATTACACATTACTATACATTATAACAACACCGTGAACGTAGGGGGGGGGTAAAAGGAATTGAGGCAGAAAGGGAGAAAAAATATACACCTAACGGGACAAATTAGGTTTCGAATAGTTCGAAAAATTCTACTATTACATGTATTTAATGACAAGTGATAATAACAATACTATATGTAAATAAGCACACTACATTACTCATTCCTTAGGTAATTGGTGCAATACAAAATGACTTAATGAATGTTGCCATTAACGAAAATTACAGAGGAGAGAAGATACAAGTTTACATACCGTAAGTCAACTGTTTGACAAAGGACTTTATTTCAATAACAATATATTCGACTATCTAGCTTTGGTGACTACCGGGCAAACATATAAATATATATGTTTCTATAGAACAAAATACTAGAAATATTATCAAAAGGCAATTGTACATTTATCTGCTTCAAGTTACATCTGGTTCATTCACAGTGGGTTAATTTTTGGCTCTTTCTCAGATGTCACAACGAACGGCTAAATCTCCTTTAAAACAGAACCCAATATAACTATCTTTCAATATGTCATATATACATTAACACAAAAATAATTGCCAATCGTATATTTCTCTTGTCCTGACTCTACGATTTAAAACCTATTATCAAGCAATACAAAGTCACAAACGAAACGTGACTGTTGTCAAAGTACGACATTGATTTCTCCTTACCTGAACCAAGCTATCTAACAGAGAATAGTAAAAATAAATGCAATATTTTCATGATGTTCGAACAACAAAGGCAATAACACACTGTTATAAATATACTAAAACGTAACTGACTATTTGTCATTGATGTGGTCAACATGATTGTGATTTGCAAAATAACGATTAAGAGATATATTTAATTTATCTTATAGGAGTACTAGTTAATTAACATCAATTAAATTGAAATTATTTTATTCCCAATAAGTGAAAATGATTAAAGCAAATGTTCATTACAGGTGAAGGTTTGTCGTTTCTTAACAATCTGTAACTTTTTCCTACTTCCTTCCCTCAAAAATGGACAAGAAAAATAATCGTGAGAAAGAAAGAAATGAACGTACAAAACAATAAAATAAAAGGAAACTTCGATTCTTTCCATTAATAGAGCTAAGCTACCTTCGCTAAAATTTACTCACGAGCGTAATTTTTCCTATAACATAAAGTACACAGATTCTGACATGACGAATCACGGGAATTATCTGATGACTGATGAAGCCAAAGGCGAATAAAAAAACTGGTTTGGATCATAAAAACAAGAAATGGAGACACGTGCAGTTCCATTTCATGTAAAAAATAACGTATCCCTATTTTTCAATCTCTTAATCTTTCTTGTTACATGTCAACTTGACATCAGTAATATACCACCAACATTGTCAAATAAAACTTTTTTATATGTATAGTTAGTTCTATACATAGTTAGAGCTACACAATGGGCTATCTGTGCTATGCCCGCCACGAGTATCGAAACCCAGTTTTTAGCGTTGTAAGTCCGCAGCCATACCGCTGAGCCACTGAGGGGCAGGTTAAGTTGATCTGCAGTGTTGTTGGTAACGAATAAGATGTTTTGAGATTAAGTTATAATAAAAGTTCTAACTAACTTTGTAAGAAACATTTGTGTGTGTCTGTGTATACACACAGGGTTTTACAGCGTTTTCTGATACATTTGGCCATCAATAAAATGGCAGACAGCTGATCGAAGCTGTAAAATATTCAACATAGCTACATGTCGGATGACGTCTGTCAAGTGCATCGACAGAACAGGCGCTGAACGACACACAACTGACTTTAGGTTTGTTTTGAATTTCGCGCAAACCTACACGAAGGCTATCTTCGCTAGCCGTCCCTAATTTTGCAGTGTAAGACTAGAGGGAAGTCACCACCATCAACCGCCAACTCTTGGGCCACTATTTTACCAACGAATAGTGGGACTGACCGTAACTTTATAACGCGGCTGAAAGGACGAGCGAACTCGCGTCCTTCAGATTGCAAGACGAGTGCCTTAACCACCTGGCCATGCCGAGCCACCTGACTTTGGGTATATCCCCACAGTAAAAAAATCAAGTGAACCATCCAACAGCATGTCTATCACGTCACACGAAGTTATATGGTGGTCATTTCGGCAAACAAGGTTTGGCGTTCCTAAAGGCCTTAATGGTACATCCATTCCAAAACTTATATCATGATAAGCATACTTGTTTTATCGACGTTGGGTCACGCCAACAATTTTTGATAAAAAACAAATATATATATACAGGTTAAAAGCGCATTAGATACGAAGTTATTGAATACAATTGGAGCGCTTGTGTATGTACATATATATTTCAGTATACAATTGCTGAGGCTTAAAATCCAATAGGACTAAGTATAGATAAAAATATATATAAAATATTCTACACAAGGTAGTTAGGATTCAAACATATTGAATTAGTGGTAGGTGTGCAAATTTCCGACGTTAAAACATGGGATTTGAATATCTATGAAGCGATGACAGAGTACAGATAGCTCAATGTGTAACTGCACTGAGAAAACATCAACCAGTCGTATGGAATATTTTTTGGCCTTTTGATAATGTACGTATAGTGTATTTGATATTGTCAATATTGCGTATTTTCAAATTTTGCGTCTAATCACCCAAATACTAAGAAAATTCCATACTGATCACAGTACCATGTCAGATGCTGTATGGCCACGTCCAATTTTAGATATATCTGACCATTACATAGTCATGTTCCAAGATAATTAACCCTGTTAATTGTCGATCCTGACAAATGACATTGCATGTGATTCAAACCAATTTGGTTATAAGAAGTGTTCCAATTTCCTTTTGTATTAACATATATTTATTATGTAAGTTACTGGGAACAACTTCGTATTCACAGAAACGTGTTTTTTACTTTTAGAATTTCCACGCAAAGCTGTACAAGGACTATCTCAGCATAACCATTCCTAATATTGAGTTAACAGACTAAAGAAAATGCAGCTAATCAAAATCATTCACCTCCAATTCTTGGGCTTCCCTAATCTAACTCAATAGTGAAATTTGACAGTCACTCTTATAAGGCATCCACGGTCTCAAAGCGCGGAGCGGCTTTTGGCAGCATCAGGATGCAAACAACGAATTATCGGATCCAGAAACCTATACGTATTTGTGGCAAAGTTACAAGGCTATCCGTCGCTGTTCTAAACTTTGAAGTGCTGATAAAAGGTACGGCAGCTAGTGAGAAGCACCGTTCGTTACACCCATGAACCATCCTAAAGGATGGTTAAACACTACTCTCATAACGCACTCACAGTTTAAAGTAGAGAATATTTTGTGTCATCATTGGGGCTTGAACTCAGATCGTCAGGGCCAATCCGCACTCCAGAAACGCGTATGAAAATTGACAATATGATTTTAATTTGAACATGTTTTGACAAAAATTAAAATATCCAGGTCTATTCATAACAGAACATGATGAAGTAACGGTGAACGAAATATATGTTGAAGAATAAAGTAGAAACAATGTCTGCCACATCTAAACAATTGAAAATATCAAAGTTCATTTCAAATTCACCAATATTTCTTCACATAATTATAATTTTCCATGACTTGGACGTGAATTTAACAGTATATATGCGTGTACGTGTAAGTTTTGGAAATTTCTACGACGTACATTTTCCATTTTATCATCATCTATAATATCTTGATTTTTACAAAGATCATTAAATCTCTGTATTTGATCTGATTTGTTTCTCTGAGTAAAAGTACTGTGTGTCATGTTGCTAGAGATAAATGCTATCATATATACTTTTAATAACCTAAAAATCCAATTAAGGTTTTAAACAACAGTGTATGTAAAATAACTAATGTTTTATTCCAAGATACAAGCTAGACAGGGTCGTAACATTGGTAAACCGGAAACCTGATGAGATGGTAAGAATAAAAATAAAAAAACTACAGAAGAGATAACTTAAACTAGATACGGTATTATGTATGATGTAAGTATTCGTGGAAAGTACATATTTTCATTTGGTCCATGATCATATTGTACCATTTAGCTTTGAAGATTCACCATATTAATTTGCAATCTAGTTCATGGTGTTTGTCCTGTGACTTTTGAAACTTTAAATGATTTTTTCATTTAGTTAATGGTTTAGGTTTGTTTGTTTTTTTAATTTTGTATACCTGCAGTACTAGCTTATTGAATTTAATCTACTAATTAAATGAGAAAACAATTTAAATTTCAGAGATCACAGGACAACCCACGAAATAAATCTTAAATTAATAATGTGAACCTTTAAGTTAAAATGGGCCAGATGACTTTTGTTTGTTTGTTTTTGGAATTTCGCGAAAAGCTACACGAGGGCTGTCTGCGCTAGCCGTCTCTAATTTATCAGTGTAAGACCAGAGGGAAGGCAGCTAGCCATCACCACCCACCACCAACTTTTGGACTACTATTTTAACACCCCCACAGCTGCGACGGGATTCGAACCCGCGGCCCTCATATTACCAGTTGAGCGCTTTAACCACCTGGTCATGCCGGGCCAACATGGACTTTACCGGGATACGTAAATCACACTTTAGACGTGGTCATAATAAAGAATTTTAAAGATATGCAGTAAAGAAAGATCTTGATAAAGTCATCAAACCAAGATCATATCGTAGCCATATTGGATTTTTAAATGTTATATGATAAATATTAAATAAAAATGAAGTCGTGATGGAACGTTCACGGTTCTTCGATAATCTCAGCAGATAGCCCGATGTGGTTTTGCTATAAGAAAACAAACAATATCAGATCAAAAAAATTCATAATAGTTTATTAAAGTTTTTATGAAAAAAACCAACAACAAAACAAACTAAGATCCAACAGAATTCATACTGGATTGTTTTAGGCTACTCGGCAAATTCATATCAGAGTAAAGTTTTAATATATCTAAAAAAAATCACACGGTAAATTGTGCTACTAATTCCATATAATTTCAGAACATGAAAAACATACTAGCTTAACAGTGGCGACTGTATTGTTGTTAATTCACACATGTTGGAGAAATAAGTTTACCTTTTACTAAATTTTGCAGAATCGACACGGTGTTCAAATTACGAATTCTGAGTTGTTAATGCTTTTCTTTTCTTAGTACAAAAAGAATACGCCAGCTCTTTATCTTTTCATTAAACAGCCAATAACGTGAAAGTATATTCATTCTATTTCTTGAGAAAGTCGATTCTTGAAAGTTCATTTGAAAATTCAGTTTCAAAACTAAACAGCTTTCGTGTATTCTATTACTAAATGTTTTGTGACGGACTTCATACAAGTTTGATTTTAAAATTTCGGTTAATGATCATTATATGTTCTAAAAGTCATGCATTCATGTTTGGCGCTAATAGGATATTATATGTTTTATGAAGTAAAATACATAGAATGCTTATCGGGCGAAGTCTGAAAATCAACAGAACATAACGTTTTGGATATTTGTTAATAAAAGATGTCATATCCTATGAATGAAATCTATAGAATGCATTTTCAAAAAATTCGATCAATGTCTGCGTTTCTTGGCTTCTGAAGACACACATGCTTAACTACGAACGGAACAAAAAATGAAAGAAATTTGATTTAAGATGTCCTTTTTTCTTATTCCTGTGCGGCAAAGAAAACAACAACAATAAAATGATTTGATCCATGGAAAATGACAAGATTTTGGCAGTTTCCTCAACAAGATATATTGTCTTTTGTGTACGAAAAACATTATGTTTTGCATTATTTTGTGTCAAATTTTTTTATTTCCTTACACTTTTCTCCACTTGCCGCTTTTTGCCTGTCATAGATTTTCTTACTTTCAAATCAATGCGAGAAGAGAAAAAGATAAAGAAAAGCTTAAGATACTTTTAGTAGTTTTCAATAATTAATTGGTTGCGAGTTTTGGAATATTACGAAAACCAAGCACAAATACCAGTCTGTTATTAACCTCCTAGGTGAAGTTATCCTAATAATATCTCTTTCTATATAAATATATATATTTGCTTTTGAACTGGCATAGACATCTTACAATACGAGGAAAAAGGGAAAATATATTAGTAACTTTCCACGTGAATTATTAATAAAAAGGTGGCATACAGTTTTACTTACAGAACTAAATCTTGTTACTCTTATACCTAGAAACTGTAGCTCTTTCTCGGAACTCTAGAAGTTTCTTAGCTTTGATTGCCGAGTCCACAGTACGATCTATGAATATATACAATACTAACATAAAAATGCGCAGTAAGATACATAAAACTAAAGATATTTTTCTCAGTTTCATGTACACCACTGGGAGAATTAACCTTTCTTCCATTTACGTGTGGCGACTACTATAATTGGTATTATACAAAAGTTACTCATACATAAGTACTTATATCAAAATTTTAGTGCATAATTACATGGATTAGTTTAAAATAAATGGTCTGTAGCAATGCTTAGTGTTATACTCCTATACTTATAAAAAATATGGTCATTTTATTCTATGTCACTTTTCATGTTTGTAATTATTAGCACTAATTAGCACTCTATCGATTTTTGTTTACATTTTCTGATCCTTAATCGGTGTAGTTGACAATTAGAACCACAGCGAAGCTGCTTCAAAACAAATTATTTTCTTCTTGATAATTAAGAAAATGTCCATGCATGCCGTATTTATTGCGTTAAGTACCCATATCATCTGAGATATTATTACATATTAAGCGCTTAGTTCTAGAAACAAAACTGAAACCACCAAAGTAAATGTAAATAGTCCCTTAGATTTTTCCCCTAGCTAAAAATGGGTAATATTATGTTACAAAAAAGTTGATTTACAAGACAAGTGATGAAATATCTCTTGATTAAGTTAACCATATAAGGATTGCTTTTCAACGATAATATTCTCCCCAGCATCTAAGCATAGCCAATTAACAATAAAAAAATCATAACTTCTATTTTCTTTAATCTACTTTTTTACCATGATCATTCGTTTCCTGACTCTGAGTTTCATTACTGAGCCACAATCATCCTATTTTTTAATACAGAAGGATAATCTTTTCTAAGAACTATCTCTTTTAGTGTTCCTGAACGAATATTTTACTATCAATGTTCATTTACAAATTTTAAAGTTTTAGCATAAAAGTACTCCATTCCTTAAGCCTATGCTAGGCTATTCAATCATAAAAAAAATCCTTTGCTGCTCGAAATTTTGGTCTTCAATTAAAAGTTAACAATTTCCTGGTCATCAGCCTTAAAACAGGTGTAAATTTACTGGTCTAGAGCTTGACCTTTGACTCTAAAGGTTACATTTTTACCTGGCATTGTGTTTGGCCGTAAGAAGACTTAAAATATTCAATCTCCTGGAACTCGATTTATCAACTAAATGTAGGAAATGCTTTTATCCTGTACTTGACTATCACACAAGAATAACGAATTTTATGATCCTGATAAGATCCTCTTTTTAAACAATAAAGTATTCGATTTTCTGAACAATAGTTCAACGTTTTAACCACAAAGTTATTCTATTTTCTGATTGTGGTATTTACCTTTTAACTATTAAAGTTTCCTATTTCACAATACTGAGCTTTATTTTCCATACAATGTTCTCATTGCTTGGTTACTTTATTCAACTAATATAAATACTTCTTATATACTGACTCTAAACTGGACTTTTAGCCAGAAATATTTTACAGTTCGTGGTTCAAAGCTTAATTTTTACTGTTAAAAAGAGTCTCAGTTCCTGATAAAAAAATGTACATTTTAACAATAAAGTTGCTTTGACACAAAACTGTAATGTTCAAAATTTATACTCCAAATCATTTTTTTGAAATACCATGCAGAAGAACAAAATATACAAACGTCACTGACAACCCTATATTCTCAACAAATACCGTTAGCGTGTGTAATTACAAGGTTCCTTCAAAATATAGGATTTTCTAGGATAATTAAACTGAGACAACGGAAAAACCTATAAACCAATGGAAGTCTTCAGCATAATCGGGGTCCAATTACAGTTGTAACTGTATAATAGGGCAGAAACGGTATGCGCGTGACAACAGTGAAGTAAAAGCCAATGATAGTAGTCAACATAATCACAACACATGTAATAAACAAATGGCTTATGAATAGTAGCACGTGGTGATGTGCTCAATATCCTAATCAGGCAATATAATAGGCATAATAACAATATAAAGAGAGTTTTCTTCTCAGACTTTATATAAACATATATACATACAAGACTTAGCATAGCACGTTATAAACTCTGCTTTGTGGAGTTTATAAATCAAGCTAAAATTACAAAGCGAAACCAAACATTATATCACAATCAACTCTGAAAACACATGCAATAAGAACACATATAATGATATTATAAAAAAAAATACCATTATCAAAATGAGAGTTTAACTTAAAAGAAGTTTGAAACATTACAACACTTGGCTAGACGTACAACAATGAATCATCGCAATCAGCAACTTCAATACGAAAACTTAGTTGTTTGGTTACCATTTTATTGTTATACTTTTATAACTGTTATTTCACAAATGCCTTTCCACTAAGGTATACAACACATAATAACTACCCAGCACTTTCAGACTAAGCACAAAACTGTACTAACGTGAACAAATTAGAGTTTTGAACATTTTGTGTTCAAATGTTTAAAACTAGCCTAAACAAATGTATGCTCTCAGATAAATCGAAATTTTGTGACTCATCCGTTACATTCAATGTTTGATATAATGACCTACTTGATATGAAACATAAATTGTAGTAGTTGATTGGATAAGATACTTATTTAATTCTGAATTGCTCATGGTTAAATTTCAAAATCATTCATATTCTATGTAAATGAAAAGTATTTATTACATAAACGAACGTTCATTTCTCAGAAAGAGGGAGAAGAAAAAACGTTTTGTTTAGCGTATTTTGTGACCCGATATATTGAAATTGAAAGCAAGCAATAAACAATGATTTTGAACACATTAAAACTAGTACTCCAGCGGCTCAGCAATAAGTCTGAAGGGTTATAATGCCAAAAATCGGGTTTCGATACTTGTGGTGGCTTTGTTTTTAATAACAAACAAGTTAAAAAAGTAAAACGGTATTTAAAATGTTGAAATACAGTGGTACTAAAACCTAGTTTACCTATTTTACTGAAGTCCAACTTGAAAGAGATGCGAATTTAGTAGAACTTCCTATGATTTCAAGATCTGTGGTGAACTTTGGTAACGTAAACTGTTGTTTATGAAATAATATGGTAAAATCAACATGAAATGTAACAGTAACTTTACTCCACATCGGACATTCCGAGATGCTTTAACTGAATGTAGGTAGCATTGGATATAGGTAGTTTTCAACAATTCATAAGAATATCTTGTTTGATATGGCACTTCATGAGCTGGGCTTTACTCATCCATTAAGTGACATACATGTCACAAATCAACATGAAACGACTCTTACAAGCAGCTGGACAAACAATCGGCGATATTTTTTTACAGTAGTTCTAAAGAAGAATGAATCCGTCTTCGACTGAATAATATTGAAGAAATGTGTATATGGGTATTTAGTTGTTCCATCTAGCAACAATGGCACTGGAAGAAGTCGGTACAGTCAAACAGTTTCTATTCAGAGATTTAATTCTTCTAGTTTGAAATGTTAAGTAATTATAAAGAATGAGAATGTAGTGTTAGTAGTGTTATTGAACGTAAAAGAAACTATGAAATATAATGAGAAACAATGTTAATATCATACTGTCCAGCTGTCTAATTAATTAACACTTTTCTCTCTCACTATATATATATATATATAAAGGAGTATTTAAAAGAAATACAGCCATTTAAAGCTTAATTAAGTATACTTTCAAGCTAAAACACACACAAATAAACTGGGTTTTTACCATAATTATATGAATCGTTAACAAGTTAACAATAACTAATTACAGTCCCATAAAGCTTATATCAGAAATATATTATGAAGAACTTAATTTAATACATGAGAGGAATACGCTGTAATATCTGTTACACAAGGAATGTCAGATAATTCCATCACAACTTAGCATAAGATTATATACGATTACACCTTTTTTTCTTGCAAGTTTAACTAAACATTTGTTATTAGGTGTTTTCAACCTGATTCGCACCTTCTAATGTAAATGAACCGAATGGTCAGGTCAGAGGCCCTAAAATTTAGGTATAGCTGTTAGTAATTTATCTAGAACTGCTGATCAAAAGGAGTAAAACTTACCAGTTACTTTTAACAGCTATCGAAGTTCTGTTTCAACTCTTCAGTTTGTATTTTCCCACAGAATTAGCATCAACAACAATCTGTCAGAATATTTATAGAATTACCATAAAATGATGAAAAGAACTGTGCAAGCTTTTGTGACAATGCGTTTACATAAAAGTGCATTTCACATTAAGATACTTTAACCCACGTACTGCGGCTACTATAAATATTTAGTGTACCAGCCGTACACCGCAAACGGCACACTCGCATTCAATTGCCGGAGGCGGACAGCACCCAATACCGTGAATCAGTGGTCACTGGATTCTGTTGTTTGTTTGGAATTAAGTCCAAAGCTATACAATGGGCTTTCTGTGCTTTGCCCACCGCATGTATCGAAACACGGTTTCTAGCAATGCGAGTCCGCAGACATACTGCTGTGCCACTTGGGGCAAGGTCACTGGGTTAAAAATGATTTTACCTATTTACCAGAATTACCTATGAGGTCTACATGGGTTTGTCAATATTGAGATTAATCTTACTAAATACGATGAGGTTTTCTATATAAAGTTTACGTTTAAAATGAATATTTTAACCAAAATGGTCGGTCCTACTGAGTATCGTAACAGGAAAAAAATTTAACACTAGTTAACATGTGGACCCAACCTTTACTGGTAATTTGAGGGTTAATGAAGTATTGTAAACATTTCGATTTACTAAAATATAAAGTGCGTTATGTTTCATGATAGAATATATCAACTAGTTTACCGTGTTAATAGTTAAAAGAGGGTGAATTACATTGTCAGATAAATGTCTATGCAGGTACACAGTAGTGATATGCTGTATTTAACACTAAACAAAGTAACATTAAAATTGCAAGTCGGCGAGTTATTGTTATTCTAACGTGCACCTCAGTTTCCCAATATCATGAGTTTTCCATTTTATTAATAACATTATTACATATTCAGTCTGTTATTTGACTAAATCAACAACATTTGGAGAATAAAAGTTTTTTTCTCTTAATTTAGTAGTAAACGTTAATTTAGTCATATCACAAGTTTTATAATGCTGTTCATCAATCAACCATCGTTGGGTTGGAATGTCAACATCAATAAGTTTTTCTAATGTCCCCACCATATGATCTCCTTATTTTGATAGATTTTCACAATTAGATAGGAGAGATTACTGGTAGTTGTAATGTGAAACGTCTTGACTGTATGCGCCCACATCTCTGGTTATAATAAAAATTATAGCTTTATTTTATTCGTGAGATTGTAACCAATCACTGAGTGGATCCCACTTCTGCTGAAACCTGTCCTGTTAAAATACTTTTAGTGAACTCAAATATACATGTGATGTGTGTATTTTTGAACAGATTATTTAAATAAAAAATCAATCTAAAATAAACACATTACACTTTATTTGTTCAATTTAATGTAAATACTGTTTTATTTGTAGACAGATATTAAACTATTATACACATATAAATTTGTTTCACATTGTCTGAAACTATAACAATCAAAAAAGAACTGATTTGTTTTGAATTTCGCGCAAAACTACTCGAGGGCTATCTGCGCTAGCTATCCCTAATTCATCAGTGTAAGACAAGAGGGAAGGCAGCTAGTCATCACCACCCACCGCCAACTCTTAGGCTACTCTTTAACCAACGAATAGGGAGATTGACCGAAACATTATAACGCCCTCACGGCTGAAAGAGCGAGCATGTTTGCTGCGACAGGGATCCGAACCCGCAACCCTCAGATTACGAGTCGAGTGCCTTAACCACCTGGCAATGCCGGGTCAATCAATCAAAGAAGGAAAAAAATTTAAAACTTTATATTTTTCAAATATATAGAATACGACGTTCAAGTCAACACTTTAGAACTATCTGTCTAAACAATATACTTCTAAATAATGTGATAAACAAATCCCAAATTCAGTTTAATTCGTCCTTCTGAAAAATTTAAAACGTAATATACTATTGCGTGTAAATCCGTGAAGAAAAAACAAAATACAACCATGTGTAGAATATATCACAATATTTAACCTTTACTGCATAAAAAACAAAACTATGTAAGAAAATCGTGTCATGGAAGAATATTTTTTTTCTTTCCATATCTCACATCAGTTGTCGATATCATCCGAATAATTCTGTTTTAAATCAGTCAAAAATTATAAACTTTATGTATCGTACACCTAGACCTTTATCTTACTGGATTCGGTGCTCTGAAACCAATCAAAAGCGTCTGTATACTGAATAGATAAGGGAGAGAAAATAATTCTAAAATTTACCACTACATTTTACGTCAGTGTTAGGAGTAACAACAAAGTTAAATATCCAGTGAAACTTACAGCTAGGTTTACAATATGCCAGGAAGCTGGTTCCGCTTCTCATTCAGAAACGAATTTGTTGTGTTTTTTTTTTTATTAAGCGCAAAGCTATACAATGTGCTATCTGTGCTGTGCTCATAATGGTTACCGATTCCCGATTTATAGCGTTGTGAGCCAACGGACTTACCGCTGCGTCACTTGGGAAGTGAGTGGGTGGGTGGATATTTACAATTATGAACTGGAATTGAAATTATTAATCTGAAATGTATCTTTTGTGTGTAAGGAACAGCTCAGAAACCCTTATATTTCAGGTAAAACCATTCCCAGTTTTGAGCTACTGGTCTGAGGAAGCCAGCTAGCATTAATTGCTATCAAAAAGAGCTTGTTCGGATCCTTGAAGAAATAACGTGATTATTTGTTACTTTTATAACTTGCTCACAGCTAAAATTGGGAGGCGTGTTCATCGGCGTCACCTCAATTCACCACGTTAACAGCTAGGCCACACCCGGTCTTTAAAAAGTATGAATTTTGTATCTAGATGATTTTTCAACGAAGAAATTTTCAGCTTTATGTCTCTTATTACATTTCTCTTCGCAAAGTTCCACTAAAATCTATACAATAAATCAAGGAGTTTATCTTGTATCTTCTAGCGACTGATAATTCGAATAGCATCTGTACTCTGCCCAGCACGGGTATCGAAACCTGGTTTATAGCAGTATAAATTCGCACACAATCCACTGAGGGGGGCCTTCGAGCAGTGTAGAAACTTTGAGAAGATGCCAACACATACATTTTGCATTGTGTAGATACAAATTTGGTTATAAATTAAATATAAAACAAGCCTTAAAGTTAAGTCCCAATACTTTCAAACTAATTGTTAAAACGTTTATTTTTGTCTCAAAGAAAATTCTACCTATACTAAAAGGCAGTCAGTAATCACATTTATATTATAAACTCTTGAAAATTACACCTTTTAACAAAGATATTTTCTTTTTTTTTAATTTTGTTGCGCTACAAAAGTCGACAATCTTTAATCAATTCGCAAGATTACTTACGACATATAGGGGATGATTTGATGGAATCCTCCCCCCAGTGGCACGTATGCGGACTTACGATGCTAGAAACCGGGTTTCGACACCTGTTAAAGAAAGAGCACAGGTAGCCCATTGTGTAACTTTGTGCTTAATTCACCACATGGAAACAACATCCGTGAATCGTGTGAAAAAAATTCTAGCAAGAATAACGATTACAAGATAAATAAAATTGCATTTCAACCGATGCAGTTGAGAGAGTTAAGCAATTACTGTTAGATTATGGATGGAGAACACAGGCAATTTCCTTACGAGTTACTCATGAAATACTATGCCTCTCAAAAGCGTGTTTTATTATTCAGCCTGAAAGGCCTTACAATAATAATTTTTGTTTTCGTATGACACAGATGGATGTGGATCTTTTTGTTTTCAACTTCATTGTATGTTCGAATTTACAGAGCACCTTAATCCTTTTTTACAGCAAGAGAAGTAATTTACTACTTGTCTCAAGCCTCAGTATTCCACACTACACCCAAGCTTGAGTTAGACATTGCTTAGGACAAGCAGTGAATTACTTCTATTAATTTTATAAAATGTAGCCGCTTGTTAAACACCTTAACCTTTAGAACTCAGACTTGCATAGCGTGAGTTCTATTACAACATAGGAATGTAATTTTACGGGTTTAGGCAAAGCAGTTTGTAAGACTATAAAAACAAATAAATAAAGTAACCATCTTTACCCCAAGAATGTCTCTTTATTAGCCCATTATTTCGCTCTCCCAACTTCTTTAGGGGTTATCGATATACTTCAAATGTACTAATCCAGTTGAAACTGGTTATCGAATGCTCAAGAAGATGTAATAGCGAAATATTGAAGTAATAAACACATTTTGGATATAAAGGTCGTTATTTTATTTACCTTTATGGAAATGTATGGTAATAAACTACAGGTTGCGTTAAACAAAGTTAAGAATTATAATAATGTATTTTAAATAAAAGTATAGAGGTACAACTTTTGAGTGGATTGTTAATTTTTATGTTTTGTTTGATTTTATTACAACGTTTCAACGGCTTGTGTGGCCATCATCAGGTAATAGTCACCTCATATATAATCGAAAGGGCGTAATAAAGTCAAACAAACATTCCACTCAAAAGCAGTGCCCCTGAACTTTTATTTAAAGCGTATAGTGGATTTCTTTTCCTTACAACAAGAATGTACTTTGTCATAATAAACGCAGCACGCCAACAGCACAACAGTGTTGGCAACAGATGAATGTCGTTGATACTCAACACACCAAACTGTCGATAAAACAACAGCCTCGTGGGTATCAGACGAATTACAGAAGAAGTACAACACGGGTTGTTAGTTATCAAACGAGACGTAACATTTCATTTTCCAACTTTCACATGTCAGTGACTCATCCATTGTTATTTAATAAATATTGTCACTGTTGTCTGCCTTTTTAACATTGAACAAGTTTGTTCGTTAGTTCTTGTGCTTCTTATTTCTTCATATTCTAAAACGTTGTGCCATCATTCAACATACAGATGGGCAGTTAGATACAGATAAGAAAGATGTTTAATTTGTTTCATGTTAAACACAAAGCTACACAATAGAATATCTGTACTGTACCCACCACGAGTACCGAAACCCCTTTTTTTCTCGCTAAAAACAAACAATTATACATATAGAAAAGTTGTTTCACGTGCCTTACTTGATATGCCTTATACAATTATCTCAATAAAATATTTTTTCCACTTCAAGCTGCAAAGCAGTTTGTTTGTTTTTGAATTTCGCGCAAAGTTACACGAGGGCAATCTACGCTAACTGTCCCTAATTTAGCAGTGTAGGACCAGAGGGAAGGCAGCTAGTCAAAAACGTATTTTTATTATTCAGCCTGAAAGGCCTTAGAATAATAATTTTTGTTTTCGTATGATACAGATGGATGTGAATCTTTCTGTTTTCAACTTTCAACCCAAACTCTTGGGTTACTCTTTTACCAACGAATAGTGGGATTGACCGTGACTTTATAACGCCCCCACGGCCGAAAGGGTATGTTAGGTGAGAAGGGGATTCGAACCCGCGACCCTCTTATTACGAATCTATGTTCCAGAAGAAAATGTGTATACTGCATCAGTATAGTGCTCAACTATGTTTAGCGGAGGCAGAGTACGCCGTCGTAAATGTAAGGATGTTGGTTGACTGCATACTCAATTTTAATCACAACTTCTTAAACATAATTTCTGTGCACACGTTTTAAACTCAATGACAAAACATATAAAAATAATTGTAACGTTAAAAATTATATGCAACTTAATTGAAAACAAATTTTTATAAAGATGAATAGTTAATTTGGGCATGCGTTTAAAAAGAATAAATCAGAGAGTAGGTTGTACTTAAACATTTACTGATGTCATTATATTTTTAATGTTGATTGCTCCCTTTCAACCCATAGTTTTAAATATTTTTCATGCATTAGTTTAAAAAATATTACTGGCATTAGCTATATGCTTTCAACAAACAGTTAAGTACATCTAACTTCCAAACGCGTCTTTGGAAAAAAAAAATACATATGTCAATTTTTGACGATAAAGGTAGTTTGAAGGTTATACCAGCCAATATGGAAAAATGAGAAAAGTAGGCAGCTAATTTTAATCCAAAACGTCAGAATTTTTACAGAGGACGTTAGGAATATGTATGTTGACGTGGTGGTATTTCTTTAAAATGCTCATCTATAACTAAAGTCGATTATTTCAACTTGGATGAATAATATTGTCATAGTATTATACCTTACAACGATCTTAAGTGGTTGCCCTTCTATAAAGACACTTGAGAGGTCCCTAGGCTCATGGCATCCACCATGAAAATCTTCTTTGTTTTTTGTCTTTCTTTACTAACGCTACTGTCTTCAGCTAAAAGCATCTTCACTTCCAAAAACATACCAAATGAAATTACCACGCATTACACGGCTGTCTTGTATGGCATAAATAAACTCTAGGTACATGCTGACGCTAAGAAGTAATGCACTTCAAGAATAATTCAAAAGCTAAACACGTTTGTCTAAAAGGATGGCCTAACGGTTGAAAATAAAAACGAAGTTAGCTAGGCGTAATAAAACGTTTCATCTGAAAAGATCAGCATTGCCGATACAAAGTATATGTAACACACATATCAAGGCTACACATCCTTATGTGACTGTAAATATATTCGAATGCTAAGTATCACGATAGTGCTTGAGAGATGTATCAAATTTAAGAATCCGTGGAAGCAGTATACACGAATTGGAAAGGTTGATCAGAGAGATTATTCCCTAAAAATATAGAATATTCGTGTTTTTAACAACACGTTCGAAAGTACTGGCATTAAACATAAAAATAATTACTCGACTAGAAAGCTCATTTTAAGTAACCTGTAGTTTTTCTTTATTTGTAAAGTGGTCACAATTTGTGATGTCACTCTTTGATATCCAGTTTCTCAAAGTTACTACTGAACAGTGATGACGAGAAACCCACTTGTTGAGAAATTTATATGCATAAACGGCTCGTTTGGAAAACACTTTACATCACAACGTTTCGACCTTGATCGGTCATCGTCAGGTTTTGATAGCTGACCACATGTTTGAAAGGGGTTTTGTAACTGTGTGTCGAAGTGTAGAGGGCGGTATTAGAGCCGTTTTTGCAAAGTTACTACTGAACACTAGTTTATCCCATGACGATTACATATACTGTTTATACGTCGTTTACTTATATGTTTATATATGTATTCATCATGTTAATTGCTGCAAGAATGGAGTATAGCAAAAATAGTACCTAAAAACTTAGCCAGGTTAATCGATATTCTTTGCCAAAAATAAACACGTATTATTTTGTATCCTTTGCTCTCATTTCATTTTTAGTCTTATACTTTATTATGGTTTTCTTTAATTTTTTTATTTTTTCCTTTTTTTTTTTGGTTTCGTGATTACTAAGTTATGCCTAAATCGTTATTTCTTTCTTTAGGCTGAAAATTTCTGCTTCAAGGTTTGGTCATTTTTAGGAGTCCCTATTGCGTGTGGCAGCTGCTTTTCAACAGTCTGTCTGCTGCAACGTGTGAATAGCAGCATCATACCAAGACTTGCGAATTTTAGCAGTATTAAGAGATGTTTTTGAACATTTATTATTCAGGTATATGATAAGCAGTTTACGGAAAGCAACATTTTTGATGGTTTCTGGATGTGTATATACAATTATCCGCTTACTTTTGTTTTTCTTGTTATCGTTGGATTTGATAAATATTATTATAATTCTTTGTACTTTATAAGTTACTTGGGATGTATCTATGTTTATTGTTCACCTGTATTAGCTCAGTTTGAAGTTTTGTACGTATACACACACACACACATATATATACATATATATATCTTCAGCAAACTTCTACATTCCTGAAGCTAGCAAAACCAAACTTGATGGGTAGACTTAAGTTGGTCCAAGGAAGTTAAGTGTCTTTATTTACAGACCGAATGTTTTTATTCGCGGTTAATAGAACGCCTCTAAGTTTTCTTTTTTTTTTTTTTTTCAAGTTCAAATATTTAGCTCATAACTTGTTTGTTTTGAATTTGGCGCGCAAAGCTACATGAGGGCTATCTGCGCTGGCCGTCCTTAATTTACTACTGTGAGACTAAAGGGAAAGCAGCTAGTCATCACTACCCACCGCCAACTCTTGAGATACTCTTTTACCAACGAATAGTGGGGTTGACTGTAACATTATAATGCCCCCAAGGCTGAAGGGCGCGCATGTTTGGTATAACAGGGATTCAAACCTGCGATCCTCAGATAACTAGCCGAGCTCCCTATTTTGGATCTCGTTAAAATTTTTAGTGGCCCTGCATAGTCAGATGTTAAGACACTCTTTTGATGACCATTCCCTCTTTAAACCTTAATGTATTCTAAGGATATTATCCAAAGATTAATAGGGAGAAACATACTGCTTTCACTTACAAATGTTAGCCTTTCTAACAAAATACAGATACTAGTTTACATAGGAACGCTCATTCCTTTACAGACGGTAACACAGTTTAAACAGGCACAATTTCTTTTGTTTACTTGTTCGTTTTGAACTTCGCACAAGGCTATACGAGGGATATATGAGCCAGCCGTCCCTAATTTAGAAGTAAAAAGACTACCCACCGCCAACTATTGGGCTACTCTTTCACCGAGGTCACATTATAACGCCTACACGTCTGAAAGGGTGAGCATGTTTGATGGGTTTGTAATCCGAATTCGCACTCTTAGATTACGAATTAAGCACCCTAACCATCTGACCATATCAGACCCCATTTGATTTGCACAGTTTTTAAGATTAATGCCTCTAAAAATTAAAAATTTCATTTTATGTTTGTATATACGTATAAAATTATTCATTTACTGTGGTCCTACCTATAGACATAATAAATGTGAAACTAAAACTTACGTTTCCAAAACTTGTATAACGTAGTCGACGTTCAAGCAAGAAAATGTATGCCAACTTGTCCCCAGTATATTTATTTATTTCAAGTGCAAGGTTATAAATTGGATAACCCATGCTGTTTCCACAGCAGGGATCAGATGGATAGAGTTTCCAAACGTATATCATAATACAGTGTTGTATGAAAAAGTTAATTTCAAACTGAAATGGCACGAATGATTAAAATAACTAAACATATACTGTCAAAATTGAACAGGCCGCATTTATTTAAACTGTACTCTTACTACATGAACGATTGAATCACGGTATATATTTGGATGCACCGCTTTTTTCCATTGTATGGAGTTTATAAGCCAGTTTCACTGACAATAGCTCGCTAGATATAACACGAGGATTGAGCGCCCTCAAGTTTTAAATCGTCAAGACATACGACCTAATTGAATCAACTTGTCTGGGAAATTCTGTCTCATCACTAATTAAGTGAAACATCAAGCCCTCAGACTTTTAGCGGCAGGTTAAAACAATGATTTACACAACGTCCATGGAAGTTCCAGAGGTGTTCTTTATAATCTATATCTATATATTATGCTGCACAAACTATGCTCTATAATGTATTATTCAATGAAATCCATCAAAATCCTGAAAGTGGCAGGTTAAAACAATGATTTACACAGCGTTCATCGAAGTTCCAAAGGTGTTCTTTATAATCTAAGTCTATATATTCTGCTGGACAAACCATTTTCTACAATGTATTGTTCAATGAAGTCCATCAAAATCCTGAAAGTATGAAACTGAGCATTATTTCGTATTATAATATATTTTGGCCTGTCTGCGCCTGCGAAACAGTCCGAGTTGGTCTCATACGGTCATTTTATTCTGATCCTAAAACTTTCGTTCACCCAATGTTTTTCTGTGTTTTTGAGGCTCAGTTATTACGAATATGCATATCACCTTGGAACCGTTAGGGTAGGGAAACTTATATATGCAAAATAATTGCAATATACAAGTGGTCATGTTCTTGACTCTTATCTCAGCTAAAACAATTATTTCGGAATCTAACACTAGGTTTGGAAGCCAAAGAATCTATTATTCTATTTTTCTAACTTATGGAAACATTTTTTTAAACAAAATCCAAAACGTCTACCGTTGATGCATAAGTGACAACAACTAACCTCCTTTGTCAGATAGCATAATGATTCTGGTGCCTAATACTATTTGGAGCTAAATCTATTACTTAAGTCAGATGATGGTTTTTACCAATGTATAATCAATAATACTGTGGCTCACTTGAAGGGTGTCCACATGGTATTAATTAGCTAAAATCTTTCATTCTAAGCCAACAAAGGACAACGTGATTACTTCCAAGTAATCGTTGTTTACTGTAACACTGAGGTAAAATAATGGTTGACTGTTTTTCAAGTGTGAAGCTTCGGGTAAGTTTTTAACGCAAGTCGTGTTATTATCCAGAAAACTTCGGTCTGACGATTTACATGTTGAGTTTTAAAACACGGTTAGACGAAAATAACAATTTGACAATTAAATTCCATCAATATTGTCTTATCATATTCATTAGCTTCACACATTAATCATTATCCAAAACGAGAAAGCCAGGTTCATGCGCAGTCTTTAAATGAATCACATCTTCAAGGCAAAGACGTCAATTTGAACTGGAGAAACTATGAGGACTCGGTGTCAAGAACATTCTCCCCTCACACCCGTACAGTCCAACACTACTACTATTACATAATACATTAAGCTATAACATTATAAAACTTTGTTACTGATTTATCTGATATTATGGCGAAGATATGAGAAAAACTGTAGTTATTAGCTCATAGGGACGCAATTGATAGGTCTTTTACACAGGTGAAAGGTCAATATGGGTCCCAAAAGTGGTAATTTCGTCTATATTCATCATCGCATGGTTCAATAGATACAAATCGCATATAAAATTAAAATTAGAAGTGGACCTTATGTTTCTACTGAGTTAAGTAAGGAAAGTCCTTAGCTGTCTCATTCATCTGCAGGCCACTGCAGACAGGCCATTAAGTGGAGTATATGGCCAATTTTTTTAGCGTTCAGAGTAATCTTCCTTCTATGGACGTACCAAAATACGATGTTTGTTTTGTGTGTTTTTTGTCGGTTTTAGAACAAAGCCACATTGATCTATCTGCTGTGTCCACTACAGGGAATCGAACACTGCATTGTAGCACTGTAAATTCGTAAGTTTACCGCTGTGCCACCGTGGAATTGATTTTTGTGAGTCTGTCCACTTATCAAAATTTGAAAAGCTGCTTATTATCCTAATCAATACCTAAATTAAAGCAATCACCAAAATAAATAGTAATCAAATCAGAAAATGAAATGTGATAACATCTTTCAAACGCGACTGCACACATAATGTATCAAAACATGAATGCATTCTCACAACAGAACACATGAAACTAACCAATGTTAATTCTTTGTACCAACCTCAGGTTTAATCTTCCAAACAGAATTCAATGCTTGCTTTTTATTTATTTTCTAGGTACTACAAAAATAAATAAAAAACCCATAAGACACAATATCGAATGGAGGAATAGCAAAACGGACTAGTGATAGAAACAAGTTTATATGATAGTTCACGACTTCATAATAAGAAACAGATAACGCGATTGTTAATGACTTCGTAATAAGAAATAGATTACGTGACAGTTTCTACTGTTTACGCAAGATGACTATTTCAGAAGGAATGTAAGGGCCGACCACACTTATAAATGTTTGTCTTGTTTTATATATGACGGTTTGGTTTGTTTGGAATTTCGCGAAAAGCTATACGAGGGCTATCTGCGCTAGCTGTCCCTAATTTTGCAGTGTAAGACTAGAGGGAAGGGAACTAGTCATCACCACCCACCGCCAATTCTTGGAATACTCTTTTACCAACAAATAGTGGGATCGACCGTAACTTTATAACGCCCTCGCGACTGAGAGGGCGAGCATGTTTGGTGTGACGGGGATTCGAACTCGTGACCCTTAGATTACGAATTGAATGCCTTAGCTACCCGGCCATGCCGGACTATATATGACGGAAATGGAATTATACACATAAACATAATACTAATTTGTTGAATTTTTGCCTGAACCTACTCATCCCTAATTTTGTAGTAACAGACCAGAGTGAGAAAGAAATAAGGCAACTAGTCAATAATATCCACTATCAACTCTTGAAATACTCTTTACTGACAAAATGTGGGATTAACTGTTCATTATAAAGTTACCACGGATGAAAGGGTTAGGATACGCAACAACAGGTTTAATACCGCATCCCGCAACGAAGTCATGTTATGTCCTATACGGCTGTGAAGATTGCGCCCATTAAGTCTGATCATAAAAATATACGGTATACATAAGTAGATAATCATCAGTATACCTATTAATATGCTGTTAAATAATTAAATATGCAAGACAGAAAATTTCGAAATGTTGCTCAAAAATGCATTTAAACAGAAATATGCATCATTTTCTTGTATAATCCAACTGTTCAGCTGGAGTAGATGAGAAAAATTATCTTTCATCCACAGCCACTTACACCTACACTTACACTTTAGGTTAGCGTTTCTATTTTGAAATCATGCTGATACTTTAAATTTAATATGATATTTCCTTTCAAATTTTGCGTTTTATGCGTGCTTTGTTTAAAAGTTATCTTAATTTTGCGTCTATGTGTATAAGCAGAAGACCTTAATTTATGCGTACTTCAACACGTAACAGCCACACAAAAGTTTCAAAGAATGTAAAACGTCCCACAAACATAACCTGAATAAAATCTTAAGATGAAACAAAAGTCAATCCAAGTCTCATGAGTTTGAAATACAATGAAAATTTGTATCAACAACTATTGTATCAAGACAATTACTGGGACCCCGAATTAAACTTTGGTCATTTTAATTTTATGGTAAATTGAGATATTAAAAGATATGCTATCTTATACAAAATATTTGTAACATAAACCTGAAATTTGAGTTTGTCTCTCTCCTTTCTCTAATTCAATAAAATTTTCCAAACTAGTCTAATATATTATTCTAGAACATCAATGAGTTTCCTATCTATACAAGGACACAAGGTATATGTAAATCGGCAAAGGACACTTTTTAAAATGCTTGTGAGTTTAATACAATATGATTAAAACTGCAAGGGAAACTCAAAAGATACGAAATACATGAAACATATATCATCCTACTTAGCATATTTTATCAGCTTTTATGTATTACGGATAAACTATTGACGTAACGATAACCTAATACCTTTATCATGCAGTATCCATGCTCGAAAAAATTCACTATATCGCACTAGTTGTTACTAACAAGTAACTAGATGTTGGCAATACTATGTAAATGTTTTAAAAAAATTAGGGAAAAACAACAACACACAAACAAGGTGTATAACTTAGGGTCTCAAGGTCTTCATTCACTATCACGTTAATGCTTTCTATTTATGTTTTGTTTCCATACACGCACAAAACAACTGACGTACCTCTAAATATCAATCATACATTACTAAAACCTCGTGACTAAAAGTGTACTAACGGCATGAATCAAACTAAAAATGTTCCCAATATATTAATGAAACCAACTTTATGTAACAAATGAACTAGAGACACTTAATATCATAAATCACTAACAGAGAAACCTATAACGACTAGATTATACAAAACCATCAGCCGGATACCCTCACTACAAACGATATTTTCAGCCATAATCCCAATAGCTCATACGGTTTGGCCAGAGTAGACGATTTATGTTAGTTCCAAATTCATATAGTGCAAAAAACATTTACAAGAGTGAATGTGTTTGTATATGAAAACTAAGCACTGCCATTACTTAAAACATATGTAAAATAGCATTGGTTAGCTCAGTTCTATAATATTCACACAGAAGTTGGTTCAGAAGCAAGTTTTACTTATTTTAGAGCAAAGGCACATTAAGCTATCTGTTCAATGTGTCCACCGCAGGGAACCGAATCCTATATTTTAGTTTCGTAAGTCCGTAAACATACCGTTGTCCCCATAGGGAGTGTTTTTCTTTTATAGCACAGCCACGTCGGGCTATCTGTTGTGTCCAACGAGAGAAATCGAAACCTTGATTTTAGCGTTCTAAATCCATAGACTTAACGCAATCCCAGCGGAATACAACCCCCTAGAAGACTCAGCAAGAAATCTGAGGACTTAGAAAACAAATATTCGGGTTTCGATACCTGCAGAGAACAGCGCGCAGATAGCCCTTTGTGTAGTTTTATGTTTAATAAATAAACACAAATGTATTTTTATTTATTTACATCAAATCATAATAATAGAAATAAAACTCAAAACAGAGGCCCCAAAAAATAATTTAAGTATAAAACCAAATTTTTGTTGAATGAGGACTCTCAAAACAAGTGTAAGTTTATAGGTTTGAAAGATTTTGGGCCAGGAAGAATTACATTAATTAACAAGTTAAGGATTTCGGAGTACAGCAATTCACACAAAAGTATTAATTTATGCATCGGTTTCTTTAAACATTTTGCTACCATTTGTAAGATTACCTTTACGGAATGCTTACATCCTGTGGGTAGCGATATAGTTACGCTTTGAAAGATATATTAGTAACAGAGAAAGGTAGCAATTTGTATCCACGTATAATTTACTCTCTAGATTTAGTTATGTGATATAGGTCCCATACATCCCACTGAAACCTTTGTTAAGCACACAGCGCGTCTCGAAAGTAGTGAGTGTTAATAATTCCATTCTTAAAATACCATTGAGTACGTCAGGTTCCCTGAATACGTGCTCAATTTTTTTACCTCATTTCCTGCTGAAATTTCTAGATCTACCAACATATTTTGTTGGTTTTATCTATGTTTTAAACACTGTAGTTATACATGTTAGTAGCATTCAAGAATTACTGAAGTCTATGTCACTCAGAAAGTTTGTTTGAGAGACAGTGCCACAAAATATACCTTTCTTCCTTTAAAATAATTGTGAAGGCAGAAAGGTATATCTCATGGTACTATTACAGTTTTTTTCTGTCTAATAAAAGTGACAAAAGCCTAGGCATAGCATAAACAAGCCAGCATGTTACAACAGAGATATAACAATGATTTTTATTTTCAAAATGAATTTTAAATTACACTTAAGCTAGGAAGTTTTAATTAAATTTCAACGATAAATTATTTGAAAGTATATGCCATTCTTTTGCGATAATAAATCACTACATATTTTACAATAATATCGATATAGATGTTATAAGTTGTATATTGACGATGTTGACTATTATAAAATGAAAAATTCGAGATTTCACGTAGTAACTCGTTGAGATAACTAAAAAATGTTGTAACTATGTACAGAATAGGGCACTCTAATATTTCAAGTTCGAAGTACATGCTTTAAGTTGAAAAAACTATATGACTGCGTAATAGAATTTCCAACTTTCATCGCAGTGCATGCATTTAGACTGTTGAATTTAATACACGAATATTAAACACTGTAGAGTTTCCCAAAATAAGAGAAGTCATTATGTGTTTGAATTCATCAAAAACTTTATATACTGACTGATAAAAAGATCTGTACATGTAAACATACATCTATGGCTTTAGCTGTTTGAAAAGTATCATATCAGTCATATTACTGTGAGCCTGAAACTTGGACCTAGGAAATAACATGAGTAAATATCCTGGAAAACCTTGAATGTAGCCAACTTTGTACACAAATTATCTTTCAACGTCAAGATTTTCATAAAACCAACAACAAATTTGATTGACTCTTATAGCAAAACAAACTGGAAATACACAGCGATTCTGCTCACAATCAATAAGACCATTAACTCTGGAAGAACGTGATGGTCTTGTTGAGACAGGCACCAAATCTAAGCTGTTGTTTATATTGCAGATAATCTCTTGAAAAGTTTTGCTTTTTTCATTGAAGCACTATGTCAAAAACTGGTATACTTATTAGTCTCTCCTGTTCACCATGTGTTTGTGATGACAACCGTCTATTGTTTCATATCTCCAAAAGCAAGGGCATATTTCACTCACAACTTAGCACAAAGTACTTTGCCAAAAACACACAGATCCAGTGAACCAATTCCATGTGGAGTAATATTCTCTTTACAAATGAGTCATATTTTAGTCTACAGCCACTTCACTGAAATACTCATTTAGAAAGGATTTAAAACCAAATTTAACTCCACTGTTATATGGAAATGGTGAATATGGTAAGAGCAAGAATAAACACTGGGTGATGAACTTCATATAATTAGGAACAGCTCCATTAATGACAAAACCTTTTAAGCCCATATAATATGGCTATCATGCTGTCATAAGTGCCACATAATAATGCACATGATATTTGCTTCAACCTAAGGATGATAATTTCAGCCACCACCATTAAGTATATATGGGATGCAATAAAGTCACTGTAGACATAAAGATGTCCATGAAATAGCTATTACAGAGAAATGGTAGAACATAATCAAAAATCAGAGGCTATTGATGCCAATTTTGAGCACACTACATTGTTACCAGGTTTGTTTTATTGCTCTTGATAATAATCAAACTTCACAAGAATGTGAAGTGCTATGAACTTTAAACATGTAAAACCGGTTCTGTAAAATATAATTTTTTTGAGTGGTCTGAATAACTAATCATTTGCATTTTGGGTCACATAAATTACCAGGTACTTTGATTTACAAGGAAATTAACTAAATTAATATTTTCATCTACTAACATTAATTTTCCATACCCTAGCTAAAATATTATAGACTCCAAAATAACTTCTAATTTTAACATGTACTGTACATCACTTCCAATACATAAAAAGAAAAACTAAAATTAAGCAGTAAGTTTGTTCAACTTAAAGCAGTTGTTTTATAATACTTCATATGCAATATTTATCCACTTCTATCATATTCTTAGAGGTAGGTAATTCTTTACAGACCTTACTAACCTAAAAGTTAGCATTCATCTGTTCTTAACAATGAACCAGACATCCTTCACTCACCTTTAAACACAAGATGTACTAATCACAAATATTTCATGTACTCTATAGGATCAGTTCATCCTTCAAATTCCTCAGATACAATAGTTAGAAATAATTTTACATTCCATATGGTGTCAGCAGTTCTTTACATACCCTTAATGTAGTAGTCCGGGATCATCCACACATTTCATAGACATTAATCAGTCATCCTTTACATGTTCTAGACAGTACAATCATTTACATACTCTCCATTACTGAGTACTCAGACCATCATTTTTCACATACCTGAACTTTAGTAGCTGTGGTATACAGGACACATCTACATACACCCAATGAATAGTAACCACTTATTCTTTAGATATTATACATAAAGTAAAGAGAACCTCCAGATATTCCATATTTGATAATTATTTTCCATTTATGATAAAATGGTATAAGGAGGTGCATATGCATTAAGTATATTTCAGTGATCCTTTAGATTTGCTATCTTGCATATGCTTGTGTTCCAACTAAGAATAATTGTCCATGTCATTCAGCCATTCATACTACCATCATTCACCTATCCCATTATCATAGTATTCTGACTGAACATAATCCATTCACATTTACTAACAAGTACACTTACTCATCTTCTACATATTCCATCTTAATAATTTTATAACTGCACGCAGTCTTTCATTCCTTTTATCACCATACATGAAATTGTTATCTATTCTATGCACATTATAGAAGTATTATTAACTCATCTTCCATGTGCCACACTAAAATGATTTTTACATAATTATTTTCATCAGACATGAACATAAATTAATCTTCATATATTATAAAATTGCTTTCAGTACATCATATGTATTGTGCTGTAATTATTCACAAATCCAAAATGGATTAGTTAGTAATATTTCACATCATACAGATCCAGGAAATAGTAAAATATGACTCATTCAGTATAACTTGAGTTGTTGTTTTTTTAACTCTACAGTGAGTTGCAACCATGACTATTAAAATACAAATTTGTTTTCCAAGAAATCTAATTCAGTAGTTTTCAGTATAATTATTATTTGCAAGAAAATAACCTTAACAATGACATGAAAGAAAGAGATCTTAGTGTAGTAACTGATTGGCCTCTCAAACTATCTGAGCAGTTTGCTGTTGCTAATGCTAAGGCAAATAGGATCTCAGGTTGTATCTAAAGAAATATTCAATACAAGTCCACCAAATACTGTGTCCAGTCTTAGGCTCCTTACCTTAATAAGGACAATGAATTATTAGACAGCATTCATATGAGAGTTATTAGAATGGTGGCTGGGATGGAGGGGTTGTCATGGAGAGGTTGAAATTTCTTGAATTGTTCTCTCTTGAAAAAAGAAGCGTTAGTGGGGATGTGAGTGAGATGTTTAAGATTTTATAGGAAATTGATAGTGTTGATGCATCATTTTTTTTATACTTAACAGTGAGAATAGTAGAACTAGGGAATACAAATATACATTTTGGCAGCACTGGAGTCATCTTCAGCTAAGTTTTATTTTTCAAACAGTGACTGGCCTTTTGAATGGGTGTTGTAAAAACAGTAAATTTAAGTGAGTTTGAGAGAAAGCTTGATAAGTGTATGAATGATAAATGCTGGCTTTCAGTTTTTTTAAATCTATTTATTAATAGTTTTGTAGTTTAGAAAATGCGACAGAACATGTGTTGTCCTCAAAATATTATGTTAAGTGTTACTATGAAAAAAGTTAGATTATATGAAAACATTTTCTAGATACATATCATGATGAAATCTCAAGTTATCACACACTTTTTTTTTACAAACAATTTTACTGAAATAATGTCTTTGATCCTACTTTCTATTTTTGACAAATTATTAAATAATGTTTTTACCTTATAAATATTCAGCACACAAGGGACACACATTAGAAAAAATGAAAGTACATATTAAATTCACAAGTAGAAACAAAAATGGAAATGCTAAAAAAAATAAGTTAATGATATGAACCATTACATTATTTTATGGGTGTTTTAAGAATGTGGACATAGTATGTACAAATGTGGCCTAAATGAGCTGCTGCTGCCTTCTCAAGAGAGATACATTTCTGGTTTCTGTACTGACAACCTCAACCTAAAGAAGGACTCAGTATAGAAGCTTAAACATTGTCCCATTCTAGGAAAAGGCTATTATGCTCATGGTCCACAACTAGGCACAGGTGCCCCAATGATTTTCACACACACACACTATTTTAATAATCCTAAGTCCATGTACAAGTATTTCATTAATTATGTTAAAACTACTTGTCTGTACTGAAAACCAAAAGGTTAAAGTGTAAATAGTGTAAACTATTAAAGCTAATAGTTTTAACTTAGCAATATGAAAATCAAACATTACCCAACTTATTATTTGTAACTTTATAACAATTAACCCACCACTAATAAAAGGCATACTGTTTTCTGACTGTATAACAACTAACTCACCACTAATAAAAGGCACACTGTTTTCTGACTGTATCCTCCCCCAAATTTAGCTGCATGATACCTATGGACAGGAATGTTTCATCCAAGCCAGAGCTCTACTGTATGGATCAATATTTTACAAAAAGAGAGAAAGAAAAAAAATAAATGTAATCCAACTATCTACTTACACTTACCTAATTACAAAAAAAGAAGGGTAAAACAAGCAGAAAAAACATAAAATCAATACTACATTTTTGGCTGAAACAATTACATATCACCAAAATTATTATCCCATATGGAACAGCAAGAGCATCATTCTGTTTAGCTGAAAGGAAAAATATATTTCTCTTCATATTTATATACCAGATGGATTTAAAATCTACAAACTCATATAATGCTAAGGTAACATTTAGCAATGATAAAAAAAAGTTTTTCATGAAAAGGTTAATATTCATTTGAAAAGTTTATTCTCGCAAGGCAAAATTATACATATGAGAATAGTTCCACTACTACCTTCCATTCTGAATTAGTGAACAATTATTTACCTACAGAGAGAACACACACACAAATACTTAATATGATACTATTATACACACATGAATTTCCTTTTATTGCTACTAATCTTTAAAAATTTCATCAAAACATATTCTTGGTTATGGAATAATATTTGACAGGAGCACTCTTCAATTTATAAATGACAAGTTTTATGCCAAGCACCATCTATATTTGTAAAGTGAGATAACATGTAATAACACATGAAATAAATAATAATTTTACATTACTATGTAAGATAAAAGGTCCATCTATAGATTAAAATCAACAAACATCAGTGATACATTAGTGTTAAATAAAATGCTTCTCAGTTTAATTTTTTACTATTAGAAATAATAATTAGAAACTAAATATATACATCTACATATTGTGATAATTTTTAACACCTCAGTAATATGTGATAGCAACCAAATACATTTATCCATCTAGGATAACATTTTGCATCTTAGAAAAATAGTTTTTATCAATCAAATACACTCATTCATCTAAGAAAAAAACAGCTACTCACACAACTATGATCTTTATATGTCTTGTATTTAACGTCATCAAAAAATAGACATAGGTCTATTCTAGAAAAAAATTCTATGCTGTAATGTATGGGATATGCTGCTGTTTTAATTATGTATCACCTCATAAAATGTATTTGCTTTATATATAGAACATATAATAAAAAAACAACCATATAATAAAGCTTTCATTAACTTAAACAATTATCCATATTTTACTTGAAGTTAGCAAAACTTTTGACACTTTAAAATTAATACATTTAAAACAGTAATAAGAACACTGTTTTAGCATCTAAAATATATTTCAATAGTATTTGTATTAGAAGTGTGTGATAACTCATTCAGTATAACTGATTATTATTAAGTTGATTAAGTTTACAAAAATAATTAACTAAAGTTTCCAATTATTACCATTTTTCATTATTTCAACTATCCCATAATCAAAATGCTGATTAAACATAGTAATGTCATAAAAATAATCATATTAGCATTTCTGAATGTTACTGCTTTTACCTATTCAACTTATTTAGTTATCACAATATTACTGTTAGTTGTTTCTAGGCAATCACAAAACTCCACTATAGGCTTTCTCTGCTCTTTTACTGTTGGTATTAAAAATCTGATTTTTAGTGCTAAGTTTTTCTTTTGTTGTTTCAGACATTTCATGTGAAAATAATTAGTTAAATATTTCTGATTATTGGATTAGGAAATCCCACTAATTGCCAGTTCTAACTGATATATGTCAGTACTTCTGAAATATAGCAATAAATCAAGTACGTATAGAACTATTGAAATTTACTAGTTATACCTTCATTGTTAAAAACAAACTAAAGAACAAATTAACACCAAATGGAAACACTCCTTAATTTTTATACTTTTTCACACAAACAATATTTCTACAGATTAAAGATATAATAATGGTTCATCATAATCCATTTGTATGCAAGTCATACACGTTTCTATCTTCCAGAGAAAATAAACATGAAACTTTTATATTGCACTTATTTCATACAGCACAATCATTTCAATTTTAGGTGCTTCTAATTTCAAAACAATTTTAACAGTATCATAATGTATCTGTAGATGTTCAAAGTATAATGTACAACATGTACATAGTCTACTTTTACTAACTATTTCTCAATGAGTACATTGTACTGGTCAGTTGGAAGACAAAGGACCAGGGCTTAAGTCCTGATTAGCATATACACTGTCTGTTAATCCATCAAGGCTGCACCATCTACTAAACATAAAACACAAAACAAAAAATAGATTCTCAAAACAACCTCTTTTCATTTCAAATACTTATCAAGCCTTACTTTATAGCCTTTTAAATTTACTGCATTCACCACAAGAGTTATTGGAGGGCAAGAATATTAAAAACAAGTTTTAATATCAAGGAGTGTCAAGTCATGCATTTTGGATATTGTAACTAAAAGTCCACTTAAATGTAATGGAAGAGTAAATTCTATTCTGAGATCTGTTGACAGAACCTTTAAATTTTACTCCAAGAAGGTTATTGATTAGAGGAGTATTATTACTTAATTTAGAGCTACCACTGTGTTGTTTTATTATAATGTCCATATTTGTCTTCCTTAAGAGAAAAATAGTATATTTAGTTGAGGTTTGAATAGCTTTCTATAATCTGTTCATTTTTATGGGTTTTTTTATGGCTCACAAGAATACAAGACTAGGTGACAGAAGGTCATGCAGTCCATTGAGGGCATTCAACAACAATTTTGTTTGTTTGACATTTTTTAATTTTGTGCAAAGCCACTCAAGTGCTATTTGTGCTAGCCATTCCCAATTTTGAAGTGATAGATTAGATGGAAAACAGCTAGACAACACCACCTAGTGCCAACATTTGAGCTATTCTTGACCAAACAACCATCTTAACAATATACATACCCTGCCAGCTGAAAGGACAAGCATGTTCATGGACAGGTAGGTAGGTATTGCATGCTTATTGGCACAAAGCTACTAGGCTATGTTTATAGACAGAATTTGATTGTATAAACTTCAGATTACAAGCTGAGTGCCTTAACCATGATGTCATGCCAAAAATTTCAACAGAGAAATCAGTCTGTTTTAAACTATTCCATAAGTTAACAACCAGACATAAAAATAATTTTACTTAACAACAATGGTTTTGATTGATTGATTTAGTGTTTTATGGCACAAAGCAGCGAGGCTATCTGCGCCAGACATTCAGTAAAAATGTAAAAAAATAAAATAAAATAAATAAATAAATGTAGTAATAGACATAAATGGAAATGAAGGTAAAACAAAAAAGTATAAAACCAATGTTGACACCTAGTCTACAATGTTAAGATAGAAGGCAGAGTATAAGAAGTTGTAAGGTATTTACTCTAGCAAAAAGGTAATGATCATAACCCGCCAGGAAGACTAACAGGTAAGTTCAAGAACCACCGTCAGTCACCTGAAGTTGGTCTTTCCAGTCCTGGTTCTGGGTTATGTGTCATAGCAACCAGTATCAAAATGTAAAAGAATAGAAGTTTTAAAAGATACATAGCAAAATTGTAACAATGAGTAGCCAAATGTCCAGTAAAAAGATAAAAGTCAAGTAAATGGAGTAAAATTTGTAAAAGTAAATGAAGGTAAAAACAAAACAGCAATTAAAACAGAAAATGGTGTAAAAACCAATGGTGACATCCAGTCTTCAAAGTTGTAAAATATTTACTCTAGCAAAATGGTAATGATCATAACCCGCCAAGAAGACTAACAGGTAAGTTCAAGAACCACCGTCAATCACCTGAAGTTGGCCTTTCCAGTCCTGGTTCCGGGTTATGTGTCATAGCAGCTATTATCAAAATGTAAAAGAATAAAAGTTTTAAAAGACACTCTGCAAAATCATAATAATGAGTAGCCAAATGTCCAGTAAAAGATAAAGTCAAGTAAATGGAGTAAAATTTGTAAAAGTAAATGAAGGTAAAAACAAAACAGCAATTAAAACAGAAAATGGTGTAAAAACCAATGGTGACATCCAGTCTTCAAAGTTGTAAAATATTTACTCTAGCAAAATGGTAATGATCATAACCCGCCAAGAAGACTAACAGGTAAGTTCAAGAACCACCGTCAATCACCTGAAGTTGGCCTTTCCAGTCCTGGTTCCGGTTATGTGTCATAGCAGCTATTATCAAAATGTAAAAGAATAAAAGTTTTAAAAGACACTCTGCAAAATCATAATAATGAGTAGCCAAATGTCCAGTAAAAAGATAAAAGTCAAGTAAATGGAGTAAAATTTGTAAAAGTAATTGAAGATAAAAGCAAAACGGTAATTAAAACAGAAAATGGCGTAAAAACCAATGTTGACATCCAGTCAACAAAGTTGTAAAGGACTACCTGTAGCAGAATGGTAATGATCATAACCCGCCAGGAAGACTAACAGGTAAGTATAAAAAGTAAAGTAGTAAAAGTGTGAAATGATATGCAGCAAAAGTATAATAACAACTCACCAGGACGACTAACGAGCAGTTCAAACGGATAGTTCAAACAGTAGTGTTAGTCACCTGAAGTTGGTCTTTCCAGTCCTGATGTCGAATTATTTAATGTTCTGGCCATTGTCCAATGTCAAATTGAATGAGAGAGATTAAAACTGTAAAAAAGGAACCACAATTAAAAAGGTGTAATGAACAAATATGCAACACTTAAATGAGATTAAAAAGATTAATGGCCATTAAAAAATTAAAAACATTATCAAAATGGACAGAGTCACCATCACCAATAACTCTGTCCAATGTTACAGACTGACCCTGGGATAAAATATGTTTAAAATATTGCCATCGTTGAGAATTGTAACAACGGCAAGAAAGTAAAACGTGGCTGATAGTGATTTGAGTGTTACACAAACTACACATTGGTGCATCAGTTCCAGATAAAAGAAAATGATGAGTTAAAAAACTGAGACCAATGCGTAGCCTAGTGAGAACAACTTCCTCCTTCCGAACTTTACGGAAGCTAGATGGCCAAAGTCCAATTTTGGGTTTGATTTGAAAAAGTTTGTTGTCGCATTGCTCACTCCAAGTGGACTGCCAGCTGGCACGGAGCTGAGCCTTGAAGACAACACCATAGTCCATGTATGGAATAGGCATAGGAGTGATGGTGCTGAAGCAGACATATTTAGCTGCCATGTCTGCAAGCTCATTCCCGCAAATACCAACATGGCCTGGTATCCAGAAAAACTGGACTGAAGTAGCTGCTAATGAGAAATGGGCCAGTCGGTTTTGAATATCAGCGAGAATAGGATGTGAGCTAACGTGTAGCGATTCCAAGGCAAGTATAGAACTAAGCGAATCAGTATAAATAGTGCAGTTGGAGTACTGCTCAGCTGCAATATGATCCAGGGCAAGAGAATTGGCATACAGTTCAGCAGTGAACACAGAAGCTGTAGAAGGGATTCTGCACGCAACTACTGACCCATAGCAAACCATAGCAGAGCCCACTGAATTACCTGATTTGGAGCCATCTGTATAAATGGGAACTGAATGATTGTTTGAAAGATATTCATTGAATAAAAGACGGTACTTCCAAACTGGAGTATCTGCCTTTTTTAGGTGACTGAAAGAAAGGTCACATTTGGGGGCTGTAATAAGCCATGGTGGGATGGGCCAACCTGTGGAATCTGCAATGTTATCCAAGGACAGACCCAATTCATCCAATTGCGCCCGGATGCGAAGGCCAAACGGAGCAATGACAGATCGCCTGTTCTGAAAAGTACTGCCCACCGAGGAAGGAAAACACATTTCCAGGTGGGATGCTTTGGTAAGGAATGAAGTTTCGAAGTATATTGTAAAGATAGTTGCAAACGGCGAAGATGTAGAGAAGGTTCATGAGATTCAATGTATACTCTTTGAACTGGAGAGGTACAGAAAGCCTCAGTGCAAAGTCGAAGTCCTTGGTGATGAATGGGGTCCAGCATCTTTAAGGCCGAGGGTCTGGCAGAGTTATAGACCATTGATCCATAATCGAGTTTCGATCTTATAAGAGCACGATATACCTTTAACATTGAACAGCGATCTGCCCCCCAACTGGTAGAAGAGAGAACACGGAGGATGTTCAGTGCTCTTGTGCATTTGACCCAAAGCTGCTTTAAGTGTGGTATAAAGGTCAGTTTACGATCAAAGATAAGCCCCAAGAACTTGGTCTCCGGGACCACTGGCAGCAAAACTTCACCGATATGAAGTTCAGGATCAGGGTGAATACCCCATCGACGGCAAAAGTGCATGCATACAGTTTTGGAGAGAGAGAAATTAAAGCCGTTCGCCAGAGTCCACTTCCGTACACAATTGAGGGCAGTGTGTAGTTGCCGCTCAATATATCTCATGTTTGACGACTGACATGAGATGTGAAAGTCGTCGACATACAGCCCATTCGCAACAGTGAGAGGGAGTTGTTCAGTGATGGCATTTATCTTTATACTGAAGAGTGTAACACTCAATACACAGCCTTGAGGGACTCCAAGTTCCTGTACAAAAGAACGGGAAAGTGTCAAACCCACACGAACTTGGAATCACCTGTCCATTAAAAATTTTTTAATAAACATGGGTAGATGGCCATGCAACCCATATGTATGGAGGTCTCGCAAAATGCCATACCTCCATGTTGTGTCGTAAGCCTTCTCTATGTCAAAGAACATTGATACAAGATGTTGGCAGTTGAGAAAGGCTTCTCTGATAGATGTTTCAAGACGAATTAGGTGGTCTGTGGTGGAGTGATGTTGACGGAACCCACACTGGGTGGGCGAGAGGAGGTTGTTTGATTCAAGGAACCAAACAAGACAAGCATTAACCATCCTTTCTAATCTCTTACAGAGACAGCTCGTCAAAGCAATTGGACAGTAGTTTGAAGGAATCTTGGGATCTTTCCCTGGCTTAGAGAAAGGTGAAATAATAGCCTAGTGCCAGGCATCAGGAAACACATTCTCCTGCCAGATCCGGTTGAAAACAATCAGAAGGACATCAAGAGAAGCAGGAGATAGATGGTGCAGCATGTCATAATGAATATCATCAGGTCCAACAAGCGTACTGGCAGACCGATGAAGGGCCATTTTTAGTTCCACCAGGGTAAAGGGACAATTATAGTCAAAGAAACAGTCAGTTCGAAAGGAAAGAGGTGATCGCTCTGCCCGGAGTCTTGATGGCCAGGAAGGTGGAGGAACAAGCAGAAGTGCTAGATACCCGGCAAAAGCTTTCACCTAGAGTGTTAGCGATGTTCCAAACATCAGTTACCTCCTGACCATCAGAGAGTAAGATTGAGAGGGGGACAGAATTGTAGTGCCCATTAACCTTTCGAATCCTGCCCCATATGATCTTGGAACTGGTGGTAGAAGATATGCTGGTTGTGAACTTAATCCAAGATTCCTTCTGGCTTTGACGTCTTACACACCTAGCATGTGCACTGGCCCGTTGGAAAGCAACCCGGTTTGAAAGTGTGGGATATCTACGAAAAGCATCCAGGGCCCGCTTTTGAGCCTTCCGTGCTAAGTGGCAAGCAGGATTCCACCACATACAAGGATATCGTGAAAAATGTGTTGAGGTTTTAGGAATACACTGAGCAGCTGCATGTGTAATACAGTCAGTTACCGCTGCTACACAGTCGTCTATTGATGGCTGATAATTATGATGGCAGGATCAAGTTCTGCGAGAGCAGTGAAAGTGGACCAGTCTGCCTGATCCAGCTTCCACCGGGGCACGCGGGTAGGGTGGCATCAACCACGGCCAATCTCTCTCAAAAAGATCGGAAAATGATCACTGCCTAGTGGATTACTGTCAACCCTCCATGAAAAATGGGAGAATAATGAAGGGGAGCAAACTGAGAGATCAATAGCGGTAAAGGACTGACTAGGTGCATGAAAGTAAGTGGAAGAACCAGTATTGAAAAGAGAAAGATTGTGATCAGAGAGCATCTGCTCTACAGATCAGCCCCTCCCATCAATAATAGCACTTCCCCAGAGGGGATGATGTCCATTAAAATCCCCTAGGATTAGAAATGGAGATGGCAACTGTTCAACGAGAGCATCAAGATCTGATTGATCATATGTCTCTCCAGAGAACAGGTACAGAGAACAAACAGTGATGGTATGACCCAAGGAAACACTGATGGCTACAGCCTCCAAGGGTGTGTTGAGTGACAAAGACAGGGTGGGCACGTGTTGATCAACCAACAGTGCCGCCCCTCCATGTACTCGACCATCACACAACCTGTCATTTCTGTACAGAGAAAACTGCCGAATGGAGACAGTATTAGCAGTTTTGAGAAATGTTTCTTGTAAAGAAAGACAAACAGGATGGTAGGAAGCAATCAGAGTTTTGATATCATCCAGATTAGAACGTAAACCTCGACAGTTTCATTGTATCAAGGTAGCCATTTTTAAGAACGGGTAGGTGAAGTGGCTGGAGAACCCTTCGGTTTACAACCACGTCTTTTTTATTTACTGTCTTTAGTCGGAGGAGGTCTATCAACCTCCATGGATCCTGATCTGGGTCGGGTGGGCAGATTTTTGTTATTGGAAGGGGAATCCAGTGACTGAGGACGCGAACAAATAATTATTTTGTCTCTTGTGGTGGGAGAAAAAGATGTATCAGAAGAAATGCTTCTATTTGAAACTGAAGGACGTGGATCTTGAGGTTTGTTGGAAGGTATGGGAGGTACAGAGATGGGTGTGGAAGTCGATTCATGAACCTTTTTAACCACAGAGGTCAAAAGGCTTTTCATTTGTTTTGAAAATGATTCTCTTGGAGGCACAGAGAGATCTGTCTGCACTCCCACTGTAGTTGTGGAATGAAGTGCAGCAGCATATGTCCGGGATGGAGTTGTGGACAGCAATTTCCGAGCCTCAGGATAACTAATGTTATGTGTCGTTTTAAACGCTGCACCTCTTTTCCTCCAACCATTTTGGGCAAGAATGAAAGTAAGAGGGGTGAGAACCATTGCAGTTTACGCAATGTGGGTTCATGTCACAGTCATAGGCATCGTGGTCCTTGCCTCCACAATGTGCACATGTCAGGGAACCACGACAAGATGCTTTGAGTGGCCGAATCTCTGACATTGGAAACATCGAAGAGGGTTTGGTATGTATGGCCAAACCCTGCAAATGAGATAACCTGCCTTGATGGTGGCAGGTGCACGTGGTGGAGTAAATGTTAAAACAAGGGTATTTGTTGACAGTGTAACTCCATCTTTGCGAGTGGAGATGCGCCTCACTGCAGAAACTCCTTGAGTGGAGAGACCAGCGAGAATCTCTGACTCGGGAACGTTCTTCAAATCCCTTTCAACAATAACTCCTCGTGAAGAATTCAAGGTAGCATGGGGTGTAACCTCAATAGGTATATCCCCAATTGCCTTTGAATTCAAGAGGAGTTCACTGTGTTGGGATGTGGATGTTTCAACCAATATGTCACCAGATCGAAGTTTCTTTACTGACTTTGGAGAGCCAGCAAGTCCCTCTCGTCCCTTTTGAATAAAAAAAGGGTATATTTGCCCTAAAGATTTTTCCGAAGGAGAATGTAATATAAGAAAATGAGGTACGTGTGTTACCGATGTTGAAGATTGCTGTTCTGAGTATTCAAGACGTGGTTGCTTACCCACTGACTGTTTTTTTACAATTTTATTTAAATTTTTTGGAGGATCCATAGGAAAAAGAAAAAGTTTCGGTACCCACTGACCCCACCCACCATGGAGCCCTACAACGGGACGCACTACAAAGTCATGCAAGGACAATGCAGCAACACCAGGGTTTCGTGAGTACTATACCCAAACACCAGCATCAGGCACAATGTCCACAACACCCGTTGAGAACTTCCAACACTGGTACTTGGTTGACTCTAGCCCAAGTGGACCAGCCGATTGACCCAAGGGGGGCCACCCAAAGGCCGCCCGTCTACAGGAATTCGAGGCCAAAGTGGTGTGTTAGGGTTGGACCCCTCAACCACCAGGATCCTCTCCTCCCCTTCACAGGTCGCCACACATGGCAAACACGTGGGTGGATGTTTAGATCCCAGAGAAGGTAACCAGATAGAACAGAACCTTCCCTGGGAGGTCCCCTCACCACGTACAGGAATCCACACCGAGGGTAACAACAATGGATCAGCACTTCTATAGCTTATAATTATTTCCTCTAATATTCAAAACTTAATATCCAACTTTATCATTCCACTACTCCAAGAAACTTTCCATGAATAATTTATTCAAGACTCCAACAATTTTAAAAACTTGAGTCAGGCAACTTCTAGTTCTTCCATACATCAGAAGAAACAAGCTAAAATCTTCGAGTCTTTCTCCATATAATTTAATTTGTTTCAAATCAATAATAATCTTAGAAACCACACTTTTAAGCAAATTCAATACCTTCCACAAAAAAATGACCAAAACTAAACACAATACTCCAAATAAGCCCTTACTAAACTTTTGTAAAAAGTGATAACTTCTTTACTACTGAACTTTTTTTTTAAATAAACAGATGTCTCAATTCCACTTGCTCTTTTCAACACTTACTAACATTCAGCTAAAGATTTGAGGTTTTTATCAATATTCAGTCCCAAATCCTTCTTATTCTTACATTTTTTCCCACGCAAATAATAGATCTCCCACAAATACTCATATTGCAAGTACATTACATTAAGTTCATTGATGTTAAACTTCATTTTTCAGATATATTCAAATAAGAAATATTTTAAGTCACTCTTCATTAACAAAGCATATTTTCAAAGGATCAGCCTTATCTGAAAGTTTAGTATAATTAGCAAATTTAAAGAGTTACTGCCCTTATAGTATTCCATGTTGTTAATATTTTGGTATTCATTTCTATATGACGGACAGCAAGGGACACTTGGTCACTTCTAAGACATCCCATTTTCTATTAGCTGTTACTGCAAACTACATATATATGCATAAATCCCTTTTCCTACATATAACCATACTTTCACTCTTTTAATGTTGCATCTTTTGTAACATTTGAAGACACATTATGCCTACTATAAAAGTAACAAAGCATTAAATCATTTCTCAGTTTTCCTCACATTAAACTCTTTTCAAATTCCTCACTTCTCTACACTGAAAAAAAATCAACCTATCTCCATATCAAAACCCTTCCAAGTATATAACTATTCTCCAAACCATCTCTAACTCAACAATCTTTTTAAATAATGTGAACTGAATATACTATTGCAAATGAGGCCTAATCATGTTCTAGAGAGAAAATGAACTTTTTCAATGTATACAACCTAATGTTTTGTTTGTCTCATTACTAGCTAAGATACATTTAAATTTGTAAATGTTTTACAAAGATCATTTTCTTATTTAGCTTTCTCAAGCTCTCCAGCAAATGATGCAGTAACAAATATGCATAACCCACCTTTCATTAAAATACATAAGCCCAGCTCACCAAGTAATCAAAATCTCTTTAGAGAATTACAGCATGTTTAATAAAATATAAAATGCTTATTAATTGAAAACATTCTGCAAACTTAACTGATTTACTGATTAACATATTATCAGTCATTTATGGAAAGGAAAAATATCTAATAATCTGGTATTAACTTTGAAAATGGTTTGGATTATAAATGCTATTACTTAGGTGAAGATACAGTTAATTAGTGTTACAAGTGGCATAGTTTATTTAAGAAGCTTAAATCTTGCCCCAACAGAAATAACCTTCCCAAGAAGTCTGTTATGTGGAACCCTTCTAAAAAGTTTGAAGTACAATAAATCAATTGTATTAATAATATTCAAATTAAAAGCACATTTTCAAAGAAATTACTCAAATTTCTAAAGAATGGCCTTCTCTTTCTAAATCTATTCTGACAATTTATGATAGTTTGAAACTTGTATAATTGCTTTTTTTACAATATTTTTTATAGACTGGTAATTTCTAAAACACAGATATAAAACTACTTGACCAGTAATTGTGCATCTCCTATTAAAAACTGGATAATCCCCACTCTTCCAACATTTTTCAACTTTTAGTGCTATCACCTGGAAATCAGGTTAATGATCCATAAATTGCTCCTTTGTTTTCTTCATTATAATAGAATGATTATTTTCTGGCTAAAGTAGGTGTCTTATCTTCTTTCAATTTCTAATATTGAATTTTTACCAGTTCCAGCAATAATCCTAATTTCATTCAACAATATCATAAAATCATTCATAGAAAGATCCACCTTACATCTTCTAGGTAGCATGTACTGTCTGATAATAAAGCAAATAGAACATAAGGTTGTATCTACAGAAATAATAAACACAAGTCAAAGGAGGTTATTGTTTATTTGTAAAGATCTTCAATTTGTAGGGTGCAATGGATGCAAGAAGTACATTTTACACTGGGACTGAGAACTATCATACACTTTTAAGAAAGCTAGAAATAAGCATTTTAAATTTGTTTGTAGAATTTGCAGGTTGGAAGATAAATTGGAGGCTATCCTAAGTATATTATGGGTGATGAATAAACAGAAGTGTAAAATGTGAGAATTGACAGCAGTAATTTAAAAGGAACTTATGCTCTTATTGCAAGATATAGTGGTTAACAATGACTTTCAGGAATCTAGAAACAGTTAGAAGTAATGGATTTAATTGTAGTGAGCAGATACTTTGAAAGGACAGATTTCAACCTTTAACAGTGACCTCATCCTTGTGCATAAGAGTTAACATGTAAGGAAGGATAGGTCAGAGAAGGCAATTAATAAAACCACAGAACTGATGAAGACATTTAAAGAAGAGGGCCATAACAACTTATGTCAAACCAAGACTTAATTATGTGGAGGAAATTACAAGTAGGTCACCAGGATTGAATCCTAGTCTTAATTTGTAAGTACAGGTTGTTTGGCTGGTTTGACTTACATTATCAGTTGAGTGGGAAGACAAAAAAGGTAGAAAGTTTTTTTTTTGAATGGATAATTTACATTTAAATAAGGTATGAGCTGGTTTGTTTTCAAGTGCTATTAATCCAACTGTAAAGACAGATTTAAACTAGGATTAGACAGTGGTGATGAGCAGAATAAGTTAGATGAAGAAAAAATAATACACAAAAAGATGTGGGAACAAAGCACAAAAGTAGTTTTAAGGGTAAGCTAAATTGTTGTTAGTGTCGAAATACAAGAGCTAAGAGTGCTAATTCAAAATGAGGATTTTGATGTAATGGGCTTTAGTGAAATTTTGTTAAATGCAGAAATTTATTTGAAATAGAAGGTTATAAGTTATTTAATAGGAACAGTGTACAAAAAAAAGGGAAGAAGGAAAGGTTTTATACATGAAATAGGATTATATTTTGTTCATATTCAGAATATTAAATGTATCAGCAAGGATATTAAATCTATTTGGGTTTCTGTTAGCAAATACAAGAGCAGTAGGCTTTTAGTTAAAATTTGTTACATAGTTCCAGATGAAATTAATAAGAAATGAGATAAATAATTGCTCTGTCAATGAGGTCATAACTATAAAGGATTTTAACTTAAGGTATAAGGATTGTGAAATGTCAGAGACAGGCCACAAGGAAAAGAGGCACTTAGAAACTGATGGGGATGGTTTTCTTCACCAATTGTTCAGGGAACCTATTAGGAACAATTCTTTCTTCAAATTTATTGTTGACTTTTAATATACAAATGGTTGAGAGGTTGGAGATTGCAAAATAATTGGGTGTAAATGATTTGCCTTATTAAATTTTATGTTTTAATGCATTTGAGTTCAGAAATAGAGATTTTGGTTGTAAATTTTAAAGAGTTGTAACAAGAATTGTAAATTAGGCAGCTAAATTGAAGACACTGATCAAATATGGAAAATTTTTAAAAATCTAATTCTAAATTCCATGATAGACATGTTCCTTAAAAAAAAGATAAAAGCTGGCTGATAAAGGATATAAGGGACAGAATTAAAGAAAAGCACATTCAATTAAAACATTTTATACTGATTGCTGTGATGGAAGATTTAGATCAGAGGTTCCCAACCGGTGGGTCGCGAAGCCTTGGCAGGGGAGTCGTGAAGCCTTGTTAGAAGTAGCTTGGGATAACATTAATTTTATTTCATCAATTACATTTTCAAGTCTGAGTGCCAAGAGGTTGGGAACCCCTGATTTAGATGATTACAGAAGTTAAAGGGAGTTGGTCAAACAGAAAATTATGAAAATCAAAAATGGTATATGAAAAACAAAGATTAATTGAAAAGTTAACAACTGACAATAAGGATTTGCTTAAATGTATTACCGATACATAAACTTTTATGATGGAAGTACAGCCTTTTGGGGGAAGATAAAGGAAGGCTCATATCTGATGATTGTGAGATGATTGGATTATTTTTATTACACTCTAGTTTTTCTTCAGTTTTTACAGAGCAAAATTTAAGCAATATTCCTCAACCTGGATAGTTTCACAAAGAAACAAACTTAAACAAGATTGTAACATTATTTCTAATCTCATAATGAAAAAATTGACAGTTTAAAAAATAATAAATCTCCTAAGCCAGTTATGTGCCAGCTTATTAGGAGTTGGCCAAGTTGTTACTCCTCTTTTCAAGGAAAGTAATAAAGTGTGATAAAAGGTAGTTTGCAAACACATTTAACAACTTATAAAGTTTTGTTGAATTGTTCATATGGTGTCACTAGGGACAAATCTTATTTTACTTATGTTTTAACAATCTTTAAAGAGGTTGCTACTTTGCAGATTTAGTATATATGAATTTCCAGAAGGCATTTGAGAAGGTATCACATAAAAGTCTACTTAAAAAAAAAGAAATTACTACAAGAAATACCGAGTTGTTGAAAGGATATTAGGATCCTGGGATGGAAATGTCATATTAGGACAGGTGGAGATATGTGAACTGAAAAGTTAGAGGGGATGTGATCAAGATATATGAGGGAACTTAGAGTTTCAATGAATCATCTTTTTTCACACAATATTGTGAGAATGGTAGGACAAGGGGAGACAAATGTGAATTTTGATAGAGAGGAGCCATTTTCAGCTGAGATTTTAAAGCAGCTGAGCAGTTTAAAGAAAGGCTTGATAAATATTTGAAGAATGAGGGTTGACTTTGAGCATACGTATGGGACAGCTCAGACAGTCTACCCATCCCCAATAGTCTAGTGCCATGTATTATGCTTAAGGGCATCATTATGTCACAATTAAACATATTTTCAATAATTTGTAACAATAATAACTGTTTTATGGATAATGTTATATTATTCATAAATAAATTAAAAATAATGGTTATAAATGCTGGTAAATGAGAATTTATTGTACTGCTTTATAATAAACATTAAAATAATTTAATAAATAAATTTTCAATAAGGAAAGAACTGTTTCTGACACTTCAGTTTGTTACCCACTTCTAATTAGTTAATACTAAAACTAAAATTTATTCAGTATAGCAAGAACTAGGAACACTATTTTCAAGCCAATGTACTGGTCTCAGATATTCCAAACTATACTTGAATAATTTTATAAGAGACATATGAACTACAAAGACAGTTGATGTAGCCTAAGTAGTTCATTTTAAGATCTTTTATACTTTATTGAATACTGTTGTCATTTTTTAGAAAAAGGTGGAGGTTGGGAGTAAAATACTGTTGATTTTTTAGGTTTTTTTTATTATTATTATTTTACTTTAGAAACTATTAGAAATTTTAAGGGCAGATATTAGGAGGAATATTTAATATAAATATTTTTAGGTTGATTTATTTTAGTTTTTCTGCTTTTAATATTAGAAGAACTTTCAAGAGTAACTGCATCTCCACAAATGGCTGCAGATAGTGAGACAGCAGGATTTGAGGCATTTTGAGAATAAGCACATAACTCTACACCCTTATTTAATTTTCCAAGACTGCTAATTTTTTAATTGGCATTTGGAGCTTTTTTGTCTAATAGATGGGATATTCCAATGCTTTAAGGTGCCATCATCACAGATAATTTATTAAAAAAATGGCAATGGAATTTTAAACTACAAATATACACACACACACACACACACACACATATATATATATATATATATATATATATATATATATTCATTGTAATGTCCTTAAAGATGTACAATTTCAGGTAAGCATCTTTACCCAACAGTTTGTTCCAATTTATTTGAGATGAAATAAACAAAAATCCAAAAACACCTTTAAGTAACTTGCTAGTTGTAATTTCCCAACAAATATAATGCCTGTTTACTACAAACCTCCATTTTTCTTCAGTTTCAAGTCACTTTTTAATTGACATTTCATGTTTTCTTCACTTCTGCATGACTCTAATCTACTATTTAATCTACTGTCTACTGTGAGGATCCCATTAAAATTTTCCTTCTGAAAGTCTAGGTACACAATGTTAGTAGAAATAACCTTATTCCTACATATGTCCTAAAACAAATTCCAATATATTACTGGGACAATAAAGTCCCTTTCTAAACCTTTCATTTTTAAGTCCTCATAATTGCCAATAATTTATTTCAATAGTTTACCAACAACAGAAGTCGCAGCTTTACTTGAAATTTCCCAAGTCTAGTGTATACCCCCTTCTTATAAATAGGTATATTTCATAATTGGTTACCTTTCAGTTGATAGGAGTTTCTCCTGTGTCTAATGACTTCTGGAATACTCCACTTAAAATACCCACCTATATGTTACTTAGCCTATTTACAATTTTATAACAAATCTTATTAGATCCAATAACTTTAACATCAGCAAGATTCTTAAGTTTTCCACAACATCATACTTTAAACAATGTTAAGTTTATTGTGCAAGGAAACAAGATTCAGTGCTCCAGATAATAGCTGGTAATCAATTATAATATCATTCATGCAAAATGCATTAAAATAGTTCTTCCCAGTATTTCTACCAGTGCAACTGATTATACTGTTTCTGCACACTTGTTAACTAAAACAATAATGAAGCTACTTGTATTATGTATGTTGGTTTCTAGGCATTATTGTCTTGTTTTAGCTGATATTCATCACCCCAAAACAAGCTGAATTTTAGCCATGTGTTTAGTGTTTTCATCTTGAACAATCTAAATCATATCATCCACACACACTGTTATGCAGAAAGACACTGATTATTACTTGCAAAATAACAAAAAGCTGCACTCAAGTTTATTAAACCACTATTCACTCTCAGAGAATTATTTCTCAACAAGAACTGAAGCATCTCTATAAATGAAATGAAAAATCATACTGGAAATAAAAATAATTTAAGTCAGTAATACTTTGTAATACTGGAGAATCTCAATTAACATTAGTTGTGATAAGATAGAGTAAAAAAAAAAGTGGTTAGATAATAAAATATAACACAAATATTGCTGGAACACCAATAACAAAGATTATTTTAACAAACTAGCAAGGAACCATTTGGTCCTTCAAGGCTGTTTGCCTTCCCATTCTTGAGAAGAACTTAAAAATAATTACCTCTACTGATTTGAAAGTAATGTCTATAAAAATGGTAGGAGTCAGAAAAGACTAGTTGATTTTTTTTGGTGGTCAGACAGAAGAAAGAAGAAGTTTATTATTGGAGTCCAGTTAAACTGAAACTTTCGTTTTGGTAGAATAACTCAAGGGCCCATGCTTGGCCCTTTACTTTCTCTCATTTGCATCAATGACACTGATATAGTAAATTGTTAAAGTATGGTGAATGGTGTTAAACCTTTGGGTATTTTGAAATGTACTGATAATGTTTACTTAAATAAGTTGATAAATTGGACACATTTAACAAATAACTTTTAATTAGGTTAAATGCAAGTTAAGACACTGAGGTTATAATAATCCCATCAAACTCAACAGTGTGAGTGAATTAAAAGATATATCACTCAAGCCATTAAAGCAGTGCTATTGATAGAAGCTAACAGAATCTAGAATATATATAAAGAACTATCAATTTCCAGTCAAAAAAGATAGTTATATCACTGTATAAATCACTAGTTATGCCTCAATTAGTATACTTTATAGTTTTGGTCTCTTTAGTCTTACTGACTAATTAAAAAGGGTTCATAACAGGGCTACTAGAATGATACAAGAGATATTTTAAAACAGTGGTTCCAAACAGTTTTCATTTGTAATATACTACCCCACTCAACTTAATTTCCATCACACCCCTTACTGCCACTTGCAGTATTTGTTTTGTAGTTTATGTTCCTAACTATTCTTCTTTGATGAAACTTGTGCAACTTGCTTTGATTCACTACGATTGCAACATGTAGTTTAGAAACCACTGGCTTAAAGTAATAGGTATATTTAACTTATTTTCTCTTGAAAGAAAATGATCAGAGGTAATCTTATTAAAGTTTCCAAAATTATCTAGGAGTTTTATAGCATAACGACCAATGGTTCTTTTTTTTCAATATTTTGAATATAATATGGTGAAATGACACAATTTCAAAATTTTGAAAGAAAGACAAATTAATCTAGAGTTAAGATGTTTTTCACTAACAGTGTAAATGACTTGTGGAATGAGTTACTATTATCCATAGCAAAGCTCAGAACTTTACAGGAGTGTAAGAAGAGAACTAGATATTTCCTGAAATACAAAGGGTGGGTGTTTAGGAAAATTCTGAGTGACCAAATGTTCCCTTGTTGTACTACGAGCAAAAGAACACTGTCTCAATAGTTTAAGTGATTTATCCACCATTATACCAAGATCATTTTCTCCTGTTGTGCTAGAAAGTGGCTTCATCTATGTTAAGGGCATGATCCAAATATTGATAACCCAAGTACATTATTTTACACTCACTGTATTTAAAGGTAATTTACCAAATGTTCATCCAATTAACCAAACAACTCAAGGCACCCTGTAATATCCCAATATCTTAAAAGTTAAACCTTTAACAGCTAAAAGCACCTCAAAGTTTCATATCATCCATAAATTTAACTAATTTAGTAAATATACCCCAATCAGTATTGTCAATGCAAAGGTCTTGTACGAGATAATAATACAGTTTGGAATATGAATAAATTATCAATTATCAACTCAGTACACCAAGTTTTACATGTTTACTTTTAGGCTTAAAAGCACCAAGATTTCATGCATTTATAAGTTTAATACAATGATTATGTAAAACACAGTATTAGTAGTACTAGTAACTAGTATTTAATAATACTATTAGTAAAAAAAGTGCACTTAAATTCTTTATAAATGTTAATACACTAATCTTAAAATAAAAACGGGTTTTCACCAGTAAAATGACCAGTCCGTTTGTGAACATGTACCATCATTATAAAGATAAATGAAATTTAAAAGAACAATTAAGTACCTACCAGCCTTTAATAAATAAATAGTATTATTAGTAAATTAGTACCGATTCTCATAGTACTACTACTAGTAAGTGGCATAATAATAGCTAGCTGGTACAGTAGCAAAACATATTGGAAAGTAAGGGCTAGTAAGAGTCATTAACTAAGATTTGAGAGTTAAACTCCATAACAAAAAATACTAAATATCCTGAGCTAAAGAGATATATAGTTATAAATATTGCAAATCATATTACAAACAATAAAAAGTATACATTTATAATCGAAAGGATATTATGATATGAAAACATTCGAAAATACATAACAATAAGCCTACTACAAGTTAAAGAAAACGTGTGCCTATCTTAAGTCGTCGCCTTTCTTATATTTACTAAACATCCTTCAACTCTAATCGTTACGTTGCAATTAATTCTTTACAAGTACTATAACACTAATTTATAATTTAGCCAACAAATGTTAGGCTAAGCAACATTCTACCAAAGCCATCACTTCAATATGTTAAATATGATGAGCTTTACACAGTTTTCTTTCAGAAATTTTTAAAAGTACGCTTAGCCACTACAAGTTACATGAATCAATAATTATACTTTTCATTGAAGTCTAAGAAAATGATATAAATATATTATTATAAATACCTTAAATTTGATTGTGTATTTTATCGCCCTCTAGTGATGAACTGAGGATCACTGGTATACGTATACCTGGATTTGTGTGTCATGTTTACATTACGCATATATTTAGTATACAAATATATTGTAGTAATATAGCAAGACACTGCAGATAGTCTTTAATTATGATTAAGGTTCATATTTGCAAGATAAATTAAAACACCTACAATTTCACCTAAAACTGTGGGTTATTATTACTTAGTAAACTATTGGGAATGACTTAAATTGTTGTGTGTTGGTTTTAAATGGATCACCAATTCCTCCAATTAACTGTTGGTCTGTAAGTACAAAGTTTCTCTTATCTTAAAATTCGCAGTACTGATCACTACAACAAGCTTAAAATGGGCAGTCATCTCAAAACTTTTATTACTGGGTAGACATTACTGTAATCTTAACCACCAACAATAGCGCCATAAAAATGTTCATTCCCTAAGTGCTGAACCTTCAATCGATATCGATTTTTTTTTTATGCGCAGAATGTAAATTTTTCTAAGCTTGGTCTCGGCGGTCGCGTCCATTTTAGAACGTTTTATCAACCTTTGTTTGCACAAAATTCTAATCTTCACATTACACATACAACAAATTTAAGATTTTTTTCTACTAAGAAAAACCTTCTACAACGTCTCTGTCTTCCAGTGTTTTCTAAAGGTAAGGATCAATTTAAAGTATTTTTTTGGAAATTATTGAAATCATGGGGATTAGAGGCAGTGATAAGGTGGGTGAACCCTTATAACCTGCATTCTTCTTTCCGTGCATCAAAGACGTGTAGTCAACAAACTTCTCAAAGAAATAATAAAATAATGTCCGGTACCGGTAACTTGCAAGTACAATCAATTAAACTTGCTAAGTTGACAGTTTTAACTAAATCTTAAATTACTTTTTAAACGTCTTTCTTTTATAAAATTAGTTTGTTATGTAGTGGTGGATTTGGAAGTTACCTTATTGCATGAAGTCAGAGGACAACTGAGAACTAACTAATAGTGATCAACAATAAGGACGCCCCAACCCTTACGTCACAGAATGAAACTAGTTATAGCGTTCAACCCTTCCCCACGCAAAGCTCGTTAGAAAAGCAGGCGGCCCTAATCAACGCTCTAGAATGAACAAGTTTCATATTTTATGCGGATAGAGTACTCTCTACTGCTTCTGATTGGTGGAACAGTAGCAGTGCTGAAAAAAGAACTAAAAAAAAGTTCATGCGCAATTTGCTGCCAGGATGGGTTAATTTTCCTTGCAAGTAGGGCGCTTAAGTAATTCTAATAATGACGTACATTGGCTAAACCAATGTTGGAGGCCGCCTTCCAGGTTTCTGGTCTTTTACCAACTCCTTCTATGCCTTTCCATATAAAAATAGAGGTTAATGACGACACACCTAATTACGTTTGATTATTATTGCTTTTTTTAGTATTTTTGTATTGTTCGAAAAAACCGTTAAGTGCCTGTCTTATCGGTTTTGTTTAATTCCCATCTAAAAGAGTGTATTTTGCAAATATATAGTTGAACTCAATATATTATTTGAGTAATTATTATAGAAGTTTTATTTTATTTTGATCTTTACAATTTGATCAAAACAGCTATATTTCTTGAAAATTTTACAACGTTCAGTAGCTTAATTTAATAGAGTTCATATAAAAAGATATTACGTATTTACAAGTAACTATATTGCATTCAACATTGACATTTTTCTTTATAATTTGAAAAAAAAAACTTACTTATTTCCGGGTATCGAACAGTCAAGGTTAATTTTTTAACATGTGTGAATAAAAAAATAAATAAAGACTTCAGACAAATTTATTACAATATTTCTATTTTTAGCGCTCTTCCCCTTCCAAATGGCTCACCGGTATGTCTGCGGACTCACAAGGCTCCGAAACCGGGTTTCGGTGCTTTGAGGAAGGGGGGGACACAACTCATTGCGTAATTTGGCGCTTTGAATGGGGGTGGCAGTCTTTGTTTAGCCGAGTGCTTGAAGTCACAAATAGAAAGAAGCCCAGCATGGCCAAGTGGGTTAAGGCGTTCGACTCGCAATCTGAGGGTCGCGGGTTCGAATCCCGGTTGCACAAAACATGCTCGTCCTTTCAGCCGTGGTGGTGTTATATGCGACAGTCAATCCCCCTATTTGTTGGTAAAAGAGTAGCCCAAGAGTTAACGGTGGGTGGGGATGACTAGCTGCCTTCCCTCTAGTCTTACACTGCTAAAGTAAGGACGGCTAGCTCAGATAGCCTTTGAGTGGCTTTGCGCGAAATTAAAAAAAAATAAAAAGGAAAATCAATGAGTTGACATATCTGAGATTGGATTTTTTCGATTAAAAATAAGCCAGTACGTATTTAAATACATTTTAAAATACGGATATAAAAAGGTACGGTTAATCGTTTTTATAACAATAAGATACATAGGCTGTCAAAACCTCTAATATTGAAATTTGAACTATAATTAACACATGTGGAACTTAAGATGATAAACTGCATGAATTGTACGAAAGAGAATACACGCCTATGAACGACAGTGATGTGACAAGTCAAAACTGAATCGGCACATTGTTCATGATTACGTTGTGGCTGAAGAAAATTATGGCACGTGTAATACGCTGTTTGATCAGCTAACGACATAAAACGTGGACGTCTGTGCCGGACGGCACAAAAATTAATGTTTTGTCAAAACATTATCAAAAGTATACATAAGTTTTGCATAATTATTTAGGTTTAATTTTATATACTATTTTAAAGTAAACACGCTCAGAAAGTATTTAGTGGGACGGAAATCACCTATATAAGAAACACGTATGCGTGCATTTTACTTTGTAAAATTATATATTTTCTCTTATTTATCTTCTTGGTAGGGAAAACATACAATGAAAATATCTGAAGCTTTCATATTCATTTTCAGTTAAACAGGTCTCCCGCTGGTACAGCGGTAAGTCTACGGATTTACAACGCTAAAATCAGGGGTTTGATTCTTTTTGGTGGACTCAGCAGATAGCCCAAAGCGGCTTTGCTGTAATAAAAAATACAGTTAAACAGAGATATGTTTGTATCTCAGAACGGCTGATATGGGTATTTATACTTTTATTGATAAGGAGAGAACGACATTTCGACCTTCTTAGGTCATCTTTCTTAACCTGAAGGTCGAAACGTTATTAATACCCATACCAGCCGTTTTGAGATCCATTTTTATTTCAAGTGGGTTTCTCGTCATCAAGAGGAGGTATGGTTAAGAACATTCCCAATCGTTTTACACTCGTCCTTCAAATAAATTCAAATATCCTCTGTTTCTAAGCTTATAAGTATTTTGTGACAATTTTATATTCATAAAAAGGAGAAGAGTTTGTCCGCCAATATTACAGACGGATTCGTTTTTTTTAATGTGTCCTTGTAGTAAAGCTCGTTATTTCGAAGGTCGTGGGATTTGTTACAGTCCATGCGATACCATAAAATGTTTCCTGCAATTTCAACTGTGGGTTCGTTATAAGAGTGAATGGTGGGTAGTGGAGTAATGTTGGTTGACTGCCTTCCCTCAGAAGATAGAAAACAATGGCAGATAATCTTAATAGCTTCACTATAATTGCAGAGTACAAACATATATTTTATTATTAGTATTTACTTTTTTATATTAATTCAAAGTATTTGTTAACGACAGCAGAGATGTCTATATATATTTAATATGTCAGTTACTCTAGTTCTGCTACACTCAGTGCCGACAAGGCCTTTCGCCCAATACCCGAGCTGATCAATGCGGTGGCTTGCAAAAATAAAATACTGATTTACTAACTATTTATATTATTGTAACAAATAAATAATATAGCATAATTATACTGTGAAGAATAATTGTCGTGCGATTAACTAATGCAAGTAAGTGAAGTGTAAGTATTATCAGTTTTATTTATGTCATTTAAAAATCAGAATTATAATATTGTTTATTGATTTTATTTTTATTGTAAATTAATTAGCCTTTTTATATGAATCAACTTAGCTGTCACTCGTAAGAACTGACGAACTAGCGAGTTTAGTATTCTTATCACTCAAGAACCCTTAACGACAATAGCATGAAAGTGCGTTAATAAGTCTGAGAACTTATGAGTGAAAGAAAATGTAAATAAGTAATAACATATCCAACCACACTATATTCGCTATATCCAATGTTGACGAGAAGGCTTTTCGTCCCTTACCAGGATTAACCAGAGCCTGCCCTGGGCAAAAGTGTGGTCTGCGGGAAGTTTATATTTGGCGCCTCTGTCTATGTAGAATTAAAAAGAATAGCTAACTTCAGTGTCGGTCTTGGCATCCCTTGAAATGGGCGCACGTCACCCACTCCAAGGGCCAGTCTTGACCACCGTAGTTGGGATACGACAGACATTATAGTAGTAGCACAGTGGTCTAAGCGCGCTATTCATATCTTCAATTTTATGAACGACAAATCTTATATGATATGAATTAAATTAACTAAGTGAAATGTAATTATTCGAATCAGAGAAACACACTTTCAACTCGTAATGACTGTGAAATTTCATGTAATATAAGTTTTGTTTTCGTACAATTGTGAAGTAGGAAAACAAAAACTTGTGTTTGGTAAGAAAGTGGCGCCGTTTATGGAAAACTGAACCCGAATCTTTTGGTAGGGGGAGAGCTCTACGTTAGTATTCAATGAGATATAAAAACACATTTTTATCCTGAACGAGTGAAAAACTTCAAGCAATGGATATTGTTAAATTATGTGATTCAAAATAAGTTTTGCATAAATACTGAGATATCTGATTTTTTTGCAGAAAGATGACGTGCGCCACATGAAACTGGTCTGTGTATGTACATGTTTTGTGTACACACTGCTAGAAACCAGCCACATTTCACCTGTGACAGGTGTGAATCAGCTTTTACGAGTGGTAAAGAGTCATAATTTAAGATTTTTACCTGTAATAAGGTATCTTATTTTAAACTTTTAATCCTGCCATAAAACTGCAGATTTAATTTTTATTAGGAGTAAAATGATCTAATTTTAGCAGCTTTTTATAAGTGGCAAAATGAATAATTTTATTATTGGTAAAATGACATAACACAAATATCTTTACTACTTTTACCAATATAAAAGTAGTATAATACGTAATTTTCACCTTATTATCAATACTAATATTATAAAACAAAACTATTTAATTTTTTGTTTCGCGATTGCTCAGCCGTATATCAGTGGGCTTGTAAGGCTAAATGTAGGGTTTTGAAACCCGCGGTGGGCACAGCCCAGATAGCCCATAGTATAGTTTGTTACTTATAGCAAATATACTTATATATATATACATATATAATGATTTTTGTATTTATAGTAAAATGCCTACGTTGTGTAATATGAAATAATTAAACTTTTCCACATAATTTACAATTAGTGATTATTACAAACACAACCTGTAGTGTTTTAATAGTCATAATATGTGTAAGGGTATCCAGTTAACACTTATAACATGTTCAAGTAAAACCAGTCAATATTGTTATAAAGCATAATATGTTAAAACATGAATTTTTGTTGTTGTTTGCGCATGATCATAATATATATACATATTACAGACCACTTTTGTAACAATATGATCGAAATACGATATGTTATTGTTTAAAATAATCAAAGTATTAAAACCTCTCGCATAATTCAATATTTAATAGTCTTTTTCAACCTTAGTTTTTAATTATTTAGTTAATTTATTTTTGATGAGAAAACGACAAGACTCGACTGTTCTTCTTATGAATAATATTCGACTACTGTTATAAAAATACACCAAATATCATATGTTGAAAACAAATGAATGTTAATACAGCTCGATGATATATATATATATATATATGTTATATATACAACAATATTCAAAACAAAAAGTCATTAGTTATGTTGTTAATACTCTCTTTGGCCCGGCATGGCCAGATGGGTTAAGGCGTGCGACTCGTAATCTGAGGGTCGCGGGTTTGCATCCCCGTCGCGCCAAACATGCCGTGGGGGCGTTATAATGTAACGGTCAATCCTACTATTCGTTGGTAAAAGAGTAGCCCAAGAGTTGGTGGTGGGTGGTGATGACTAGCTGCCTTTCCTCTGGTCTTACACTGCTAAATTAGGGACGGCTAGCGCAGATAGCCCTCGAGTAACTTTGCGTGAAATTCAAAAACAAACAAACACATAAGTTAGATCTGTGCGCCGAACCAAGTGTACTCACTGTAGGAAGACTGAGTAAAAGTCTTTGATGTTTGAATTTTGCGCAAAGCTACACGAGCGCTACATACGCCAACCGTCTCTAATTTAGAAATGAAAGACTAGGGGGAAGGCAGCTAGTCATCACTACACATCGCCAACTCTTGGGCTACTATTTTACCAGCGAATAGTGGGATTGATTACACTTTATAACGCCTCTATGGCTGGAAGGGCGAGTATATTTGGTGGGACGGAGATTCGAACTCAAGACCCTCATATTGAGAGTCAAGAGTTCTAACCACCAGGCCATGCCGGGCCACTCTTTTATCTAAATTATTGCGGATACTGAGCGATAACAAAACGATTGTTTACGAGTAGTTAAGATCGGACATAAATATTCAAATAACTAACTTTGATTTTTCTGAGCATATGATATTCGTACAACTTAAATGTTTTGGGTTAAGGAGTGAACTCGAACCCCACAACGTTATTACTGATTGTATTGTGATACAATACACTGAAGTTAATTTTTTTACTGGTTGCACAGTGTTCAACAAGTTGCCACTAATTGTTGTTATAAGTTCTAGTTCATGTTTATAGTGCATATTGGAGGAATTTAGACATCTTGACAATAGAGTTAGACAAAAATGACCTTCACTCTCCAGGAAACGATAACAATAAAAACTCTATTTAAACCAACGTTTCACTATTCTAACTTCATCAGGACTGGTAGCGCAAGAACTGTTGCTGAAACAAAAGTACGTTTATTGTTATTGGTTGTGAAGTGTTAAAAAAAGGACCAGTAGATATTGATACCGCTTTCACTGTTACAAAGTACAATCTGTTAATATTGTTACCAGTCGAGCAATACATCCTGTTAATGATTGTATTACATGTATATTTTCTTTGGATCAAATGTGAAATTGAAAACAAATCTGTGACGTAGAGGCCTGATGCATTTATTGTCGCACCCGCTGTTGTGGACTTGCAGTTTCACTTATTCCAGGTCATGAGCACAAGTTGGGACAACAAACCGAAGACATACAGTAAAAAAGAAAGAAAGAAAGAACATTTTGATGCCGTTACTTAATCATTAAATGGTAAAATACACATCATTAATGATTTCAACGATCCACTATGAAACTTCGTAGTGTTGTTATCAGTTGAACTGAGTAAAAAAATACAGTTCCTTGTTGTTTTCTGTCATATTATGATAAACATTGTACATTTGTTGCTACTGGTTACATTGTGATAAAAACACATTCTTGTTCGAGTTTAAATTGGTCGTTTTTTAATAAAATAATAATGTTATAATATTTTTATTCCTCAAAATGTGATAAAACTGTTACATATTTACTGATTTGGACTTTTCATTACTGTAATGCACATAACATTTTAATGCCGCTACTTGTCATAAAGCTATCCTTTGAGTCAGTTGTAAGCTACAAGGCATATAACGCAAAAACCCACAGTTCGATTCTTCCATTGAGGGCAGTACGGGTAACCAATTGTACAACAAACAAACGACAAACACGACTTAATTATTTTACTGACCTTGGTGTGATAACGTACAACCTTAAAAGCATGCTATACGTTGGAAAGTAATAAAATGTTGTTTATTAAAAGTTTTTAAGTTGTAAATTGAGAAGAAGTAGTTTTGTTACGAACCTATAGATGTTCTGAAACACGAATTGTTATTGTTATTCAAAAACCGTAAATTTGCAAAACGCTGTTAACTCCTAATCAATCATCTTCTTTTTGATTTGATCTAAAAAACAACCGTTTGTATTAACTTGGTACTAAAATGGCGTATTAGATTTAGATGTTTTTTTAGATTTCATAGAAAAACAGAAATGTTAAGATTAAGTTAATCGAGACAATAAACGTGTTTTTACTTTGCTACAGTTTTTGTCCTTTATCATAATATGTAATTTGTGTGATGTTATTTATGCATGGAAACTAACTTGGAACATGATATATATATATGTATGGAGTGCGTGTTTTTTTTTATAGCAGAGCCACATTGGGCTATCTGCTGAGTTCACCGGGGGGAATCGAATCCCTGACTTTAACGTTGTAAATCTGTAGAATTACCCTGTACCAGCGGGGGACTATACATATATATATATATAGAGATATATATTTCTGTATACAGACACACAAACTCGTGTGCACACATACAAATATATCTTTTCAATTTCTGTATTTCAGTGGCTGAGCGATCGGCTTCAGTACCCATCAGACTACAATTTGGCGCTCGATCCCTGTGGTGGGCTGAGCTTTGCGCTAAGTTACAAAATACTAAATAAATCAATGCCAATGATGCTATATTTCCTGAACATATATCACGATTCGTATGGGAAGTGCTTTCTTAAGGTTATTTGTCACAGCCTGGTGAGAGTGAGGTCGAAAATTTCGTGAGCGAAGATGCACATCCTTTGTGAAAGGTCAAAATATTACACACTATATATATAATGTTTGACTGTTTTAAACTGTTAAAACTCATGACCTCTGAAAGTAACCGTGATTAGTATAACCTTGAGATATCCATAAAGTAATCTGACGTCACTCACCATTTTGTTAAATATGGAACAATTTGAAGAGTCGGAAACACATACACACAAAAATGTTTCATATAAACTTGTAAAACAAAACTGATTAATTTCTCAAATAGCTTAAATAATTTTAGATACTTATTTTGACTAGATCTTTTTTTGGGTGGGGGGAAGTATTTCGAAAAGAACACGTTGTAGACAATCAATACCAACACCTAACCAGGTAAGAAACTATTACAGACGTTTCTGTTCATTGAAAAATACCTCTCCAGAGAGATTCACACGTTTTAAACAAGCGCAACACAAGATATACCGTACCATCAAGCTTGTACTCAAATAACAAATTACATTCACAATAAATAAAATAGTTCTCATAATAATAAAAAACGATAAATGATGAGCATTACGACTATTTCCTACCAGAAGAGTTTAATTTTATTTTTATAAGAACAGTGTATATTATGCAAACTACATGCTATTTTATAAAATAACGTAAAAAATAGGTATAAAACTAAATATATGAATAACTTGTGTGAACATAAGGCTCTTACTAACCCTTAATCGTTCAGCAAAACAACACTTAAAAGTAAAAATATATATATATAATCTGTTGTTTTATTGTATTTCATCACACTTGCTTATTCTCAAAATCAATAATTTATATAGTTCGTGTTGTGTTGTTTTGTAATACTTTATGTAGAAATCTAATCGGTTAAACAGTACTTAGATGTCTGTCTCTAGAGCATGTACTTGGCGTGAGGTGTGTGTGTGTTTTCTTATAGCAAAGCCACATTGGGTTATCTGTTGAGATCACAGAGGGGAATCGAACTCCTGGTTTTAGCGTTGTAAATCTGTAGACTTACCATTGTACCAGCGGTGTACAACTGGGCTTGGCCTAATATTTATCATGCTGGACTGTCGGTCGAGGATGCGTAGTTGGTGTCCCGTTGTCGAAAATACATTTGTTCTCCGCAGTGTGGGACGCTAGTGCACTACAGAGTGACAGTCTAATCCTTCTACCCTATTAGTTAAACATTAGGCAACCATTTTGTAAATTTGCGCGAATATCTGAAACAAACTAAACCAAACTTCCTTACGTGCTGGTTCTGCAGAGAAGCCTGCTACTGATGCTGCTTTACTTGACGTCTGATGTAAACTGTTCCTGATTCTTTGTTGCTAAGAGCAAAACTACATGATATGCAAATTGTGTCCTAGCGACCACGGATTTGTGTTTGTTTGTGCTTTCTTATATATATGCTGGGTCCACGCAGGGGAATCAAACCCCTGATTTTTGCATTCTAAATCCGTAGACTTACCGCTGTACACATATGTAATTATATGCATCGGAACGTGAACAGATTACGCAGGTGAATAAATTATAAACTGATGTTTAGTGTTATAAGCTCCTTGACTAACCGCAGAACCAGCACGGGTGAGTGGACTTTTTAGAGCTTTAGATTATCTGTTTCTCGATATTCTTTAAAGCCAGTTCGATTTATAGCTTGAATACAAAGTACAATTATAAATAAATTCAACAATAAATGTGCGAGCGTCATCCTGATTATAATTTCCTGTTATTTTTGATAAACTGAAAAGCATATTTTAATTATCACACATGTACTTATATGAATCGGAACTTGTACAGATTACGCAGGTGAATAAATTATAAACTTTTTTCCTAATGTCAATATATAACTTGAATTTTAAATAATTGTTTCTATAGTTCAGCAGCAAGTATTAATTTGGTAATTTGAAGTTCTTTTAGCCCAGCATAAACTGATACTTATGGCGCTTGACTCGCAATCTGAGCACTTTCAGCCGCGAGGGCGTTGCAAGGTTATAGTCAATCTCACTATTCGTTGCTAGAGGAATAGTCCAAGAGTTAGCGGTCTGTAGTGATGACTAGCTGCCTTCCCTCTTGTCTTTTACTGCTAAATTAGGAACGGCTAGCGCAGATAGCCCTCGTGTAGCTTTTTTCGAAATTCGAACAAACAAACAAAGCTAAAGGAGTACCTCAAAAGCTGGCGGTGGGCGATGATGAGTAACTGCCTTCTCTACAATTTTTCGTTGCTAATTAAAGGACGGTTAGCGCAGATAGCCCTCTGTAGCTTTGCGCAAAATTCAAATCAATCTTTAACGTGTTTCTCCTGTACAACGAAAAGAACTGACTACAGGTATCATTAACTTTCTTAGACTATAAATATATAGAACTGATCAGTGAAGGGTTCGAAACATAACGTTTCTGCTCTGGCAGTAACATACTAAGTATTTCAACGTTAGCGTTTAAAGCCCAAGTTATTGCTTTCCAAAATGGTGCTGAATATACTTTAACACATGTCACAGGCGATTTTGGTAACAACAGAACTGTGTTCAATAACCTAAATAAGAGAACTTTGACTGTTCTACATCGGTTCGATTTATTTCAGTTTAGAATCGCTGTAGAAATTCCAGTTCTCACAGAAGGTAATAGTAATATTTTACCGAAAAAAGCTTCCAATGTTCAAAAAGTAACTTGAGTAATGGCACAAGAAACAACAGATGTCTACGTGAGTATTAATTATTTTAGACATATTATTTTAAAAAAAATAGGTTGGTTTATTTCTCTGTTCTCGTGTAAAAAACTAAATATCGACTAAACGTTCAACTTATACAATAGAGTAAGTTGGAAACCGGCCAACGATTTAACAAGATAGTTCTTCAAAAACATATATATTTTATGTAGATGAATTTCTAAATATTTGTGCACTTTATATTTCTTTATCTTACGTATTGCACTGGATACTGAAACAAGCTTTTAGCTTCTTTACCCATCTATATGTTAAGAATCACATTGTATATGCAGCACAATCTTGTAGAATACTGGAAGGTGCTGTAGAAAACGTTTTGACAAAATATCTAAACAAATATTTCAACCTCATTAGAATATTGTCAACATCGTCTAGTCACATGTGCAGCGAGTTGTTTGTGAGAACATGGAATTACAATCAATCAAGTGAAAAGGAACCCTAGAACACCAATAGTAAGTCTCGCAACGTACCACAGCGAACAAATCACAGATAGTCCATTGTGTAGGTTTGTGCTTATTAAAAACACACACACATAATAGATTAAGAAGTGTTTAAAAAAAAACAACTACCGTTTTTATGCTCAGATCATTACATCAAAACTCGAAGGCAACTCTTCTTTTACAGGTATCAACTTGATAAATATTCATTAGAGAACGAAACCAAACTTAACAAATAACTGAAGTACAACAGTTGAAAACATCACCTACCAATTTTAGGAATACACAAGAACTTTCTCAGAACATGCACACGATTCTCTCAAAACTTAAAGAATAAGTGAATATCTGTAGATCAAAGATTTGTTTTAGGTATTTTAGAAATAAATACATTTCCTTATACTTCAAAGTCACCCCTTCACCATGAGAATAATATAACTTTCTCAGTAATAAGGGCGAACAAACCTCCTCGGGATGCCATATCACTCCCTGATAATAAGGGTGAACAAACATTCTCGTTCTCACATATCATGCCCTGGTAACAACAGTAAATAAACTCTTTGCAGAGAGATCTTACTCTAAGCAACAGCAGTAAACAGTAGCTCAGACCGACAAATAACTTCAAAGTATAATAATATTGAAGAAATTTCCTTAGACCGACATATCATTGCCAGGTAATAAAAAGAAATAAGCTTCTTTAAACTGATATCTTATTCCCAGTCAATGGGAGTAAATATTCCTTATTCAGACTATAGTCTTACTTTTAGATTTCAGCAATAAATAAACACTTAGACTAATTTTACTTTACATACTCAATATGTTACTAAATGTCCCCTTTTTTGTTACAACTGGCAAAATAAATTATTGTCGTATTTAGTACAACAAAAACAATGGTTTTGATAAGTACCTTAACTTGCGATAGTTAGTTTACTGACATTTGATTATCTGCAGTCGTGGTTACGTAACTGAAGCATCCAACATGGATTAAAGAAGTTCGGTACACATATACCTGTCTGTTTCCCTTACAGTTCTTGGTGAGCAGAATGAATATGACAGGATATTAATATTATTTTGATTTGTTAGATGTAGCGTAAAAAAGACATCTTGTCTCTTGTTATTGGTTGCTAACATCACTAATTTACTAAGTAACTAGCACTATGTTGAGTATGATGACATTCTTGGTTACTAGGTCTACGTTTCTGGAAGTTCTTATGACACTCAACATACGACATTTCAGCAAAGCAGTAATACACTATTTTTGAACCTAATGTTGATTCAGATACATAAAATTTTTCTATTAAAGAAAACAACACCAAAAACAAGTTACACTACAGAGCTGTCTGTGCTTTAAATGAAGTAAAAGTTTTCAAATATATATAACAGACAAAACAGCTTAAACCATTATTACTCTAAACAATGAATTGAATATATAAAATAGAACAACATATTAACTGTCGAATACAGATGAATATATTAAGTGCAGAATACAGAACGAAGTGTCAGCTTTAAAATACTACAACGTAAAACATTGTTTCACACGGAATTAGTTGATAAAGACATCCTAAGTTCCTGTAAAACAAAAGCTAAAGAAATTTAAGAATTGATGCAAGTAATTTTTATAAAACAACAAACAAACGTTTCTGAATAAAAAGAATTGTGACATGAACGATGGATCATTAAGTTATAAGTGACAAACCCGTGACCATTTTTGTAGATATTTACTTATCTTCTTTTTATTAGAAACGCTATTTAACTAAGAACTAGGAAACTTTATTTTAACATTACTTTAAATGTTATAGTTGTGCATAAGATTAGATTTGAAGGCACAATGTAGATGCAAGTTTCAAGAAAAACAATTGCGAATTCTGACAATATAGAAAATCATTGGTTGGTTGTCTTACCCTGCAGTGTAGCTCCACTCTGAGACGCAGCTATAAATAAGAAACAGTGAGAATGCCATGAAACATTGAACTTGTAGTTTTTAACCCTGATGTTTAAAAGTGTGGACCCACTTACTGAAATTAAACTTTTTCTGGAAAGTTCTATACAGTGATTAGACAGGCAGTATTTAGATATAGATAGCTATTTTTAATACTCTTTCATTAAAACAACCAAATAGTTTTTACAAGTTCGACACCAATTTACCAATTTTTTATAAGGATATAAAAACATTATATTATTTATATGACCGATTTATTACTCTTATCTGTAACACCCGTAAATAATTATTACAAACAACTATCTATTTAAAAATGGATGATATTCTGATATAATTGTATTCAATAATGTCAGAAGTAATCGTTGCAAAATGTTGAATCGATTTTAAATACGTTTTATTAAAATATCCAAGTTATTATCTTGCAAAACTAAATCACATCATCTGCTATTATTTACTTAATATCATGTTGTATATCATACAATAATTATTAAATATATGTATATAATCCTATCACAAGAAGGAAAAACGAATACATTTTATTTAAAAGAAAAAAAAATCACAACATTTTCATCTTTAATCTTTAATAAACCATCAACAATCTTGAATCCAATTATAAATAATTCTAATTCACCATTTTGTTTGGCCCATATTTATTTGCTAATGTAATCCATGACTTCAATCTAGTAATGAAATTACGTAACAAATTTTCTATAATTATTTGAAGGTACAGAACGTGATGGTTTTGTACCTCGTATTAATAGTTGTATACCATACTCATTCCTAAAATAATGATAAAATTACATGCCTCAGTTCATTTAAAATAATTGCATCTTTTATAAGAGCATAAGTATTAATAATCTTACGATTCGCATGTTCTTTCCAAACTTGTTGAATATAACTTAAACATCACGTGTAATAAAAGTTCATTTTCAATATCCTTAAAATACATGTCCAACTGTTACCTGTCTTAGTACTACAGTACCGGCATAATTCATTTTCAGTCATATTTATTCGCTGTAGTGGATTAAAGAATACATCGTGTATACGTCTTCAATGTATATCCGCGTCACGTTTTTCGGCCAGACTTCTATATATTATATTCCATATATTGTTGGTTATTAAGGATGATAGTCATTAAAAATATTTTATTTTATTTTTATTAAATTGCTTTACAAGGTTTTAGTGCCCTATTTTGCTACCGTTGATTTTAAACTAGATGTATTTATTACCTTGTAGTTAATAGTTAACTTTTCACTGTTACTAGTTGATCCTATAGTGTTAACAATATGTTTAAACTGTATTGTAATCACAATCACAAAACGTTTCAAACGAACTTCATTTTCATTGTTCTGTAATTGCGACAGAAAGATTAACCTAATATTTATCCATCTTTTGTTGTTGTTGTTGTTGTTATCTACGATGTCTGAGGCAGACAGATAGATAAATAGACAGATGGGCAAACATATAGATAGTTCAGCAGATAGTTAGACAGGCAAATAGACAGATGTTGCAGTGGAATGTGTAAGAGCTAAACAAAACTGTATTAATAGTTAAATAGAAAACAAGAACCCTTAAAGACGTGTGATTTTATATTTGCATTGAAGAAACAGTTTGTAAAGAGCTAGAGAGTAATAAAAAGTCTGAATTTGTTTTTATTTTAGTAATCACAGTTTATCCTGAGTCGACAAAAAAAAAAGAACGCTCAGAAATTAAACTTGCACATTGTTTCGTGATAACCCTCACATATCTACCAATAACAAACTTGTGACGTGTGTGGAGAATTAGATCACGCACACCTGCTATGAAGATATAAGCTGCTTTTCTTTATGCTGTTACAATGCTATAACTTTTTTCCCCATCCCACAGGACTGGTAAGATTGGCTAAAATGTTAATAAATAGATTATGTATATTAGCTGCGTTATTGTTCTAATTAGGTAAAATTTAATATGTAATTATGCTTATTTGTAAAATAATCTAATCTGTATTACTCTAGGGTTATTCTTGAATCTATCTGTCCATGCATCCCCCCTTCTCTATCTATCTATCTATCTATCTATCTATCTATCTATCTATATATATATATATATATATATATATATATTTGTGTGCGTGCAAGCACTTCATGTTATAGGGGTTTTCATCTAGTTATTGTAAGCACTTCTTATTACAAATTCGTGTGTATACATATGTGTACAAAGAGTTAAAAATTTTTAGCTTCCTGCACTTTTTGATATGTATATGAAGGTGGTAGTCAATTAGTGTAGTGGACTTGTATATGTGCGAATGTAGTTTCTGTAGTTCAGCGGAAATGTAAGTAGCAACTGCTCTCTTTATTTTATCATATGCTACCGATCTTGTCCACCGGAAACATTGCGGTGTGTAGTTGAGCATTCTACTTCCTCCAACTTTTAGTCGACAGTAGAATGCATGCCGTTTCACTGCCTGTATTTCTTCATGAAAAACTGACAAGTTTGTTTTTTTTTCAGAACAATTTTCGTTTCAAGTCGTCAACCAGGCGAGGGAACTCGGATCATTATCTTCTTAGTGTATAATGTTAAAGTCAGTTACACAAGTCTTTGTGTATTACATTCTATCATTTCAGGTACAAGAGCGTTTGTTGACAATGAAACATTTCTATTGACTCACACCTGCAGAGGTTGTAACAATTCTCTATTTGGCTTTTCATCTGTTTTTCTGTTGTTGAGATATCAGAATAACAATGTAAGATAGGAAGACATTGGTGTTTTCGGAATATTGTTATGTACAAGCAACACCGAATACAGTCAATGTCTAACAATGAACAAGTAACACCTAAACGTCTAGTTTCGAGCACTTACTTACCAGGAACACCTGATATAAGCTATACTAGCTTTGTATGATCCTTACCTAACATTTATTATGAGTTTATGTATACTGCACTTAACACAATCATCATTAAGTATACTTGTACAACGCATGGCACAAAACAACAACAACATCCGCTACGTAATGCAACTGTAACCCAACAAATGTTGAATATTTACTTGTAACTACTGAAATTAACAAAGTTCATAACTAACCTGATCTTGTAAAAGTCAAACAATGTAACATTCTCTATATATGTACCATCAGCACATATGATAAAAGTTGTGTTGTGTATATACAAAATAATATTGATAACAATTGTTGCTAATAATTTTCAAGTAATAGATTTAAAGGAAGCCAACTAGTCAAGCCACCCACCGCCGACACTTGGGTTACTCTTTACCCACAAATAGTAATATTGATCATCACCTTATAATGTTCCATGGCTAAAAGGGAGAGCATTTTCAATGAAAGGTTTCGATTTCACCACTCTCAGATTGAGAGTCGAACGCTTAACAATTATACTAGGTTAGTAAGAGAAAAGATTCAATAAATAAGATCGATCGCTGGTCACTGTGATTGGAAAATAAATAAGTGCGAGTTTCTGGTTTTTAATCTACCATGAAAACTATTTCAATAAAAAGTGATTTGATAAAGGTTAAGGATACAATATAATAAATAAACATTCAGTTCTTCTTGATTTGATTAATTTTTATTAAATTTTATTTTTAACTTTTGTAGAAATGTGATTCGTTTTTATATTCCACGAGAACGATTCAATAAGCAAGTGTAACGGTTTTTAATAAATCCAGAGAACCGTTTCAATAAACGCGAGAACCAAAGTAATAAACAACTGTAACTATTTCTTTTATTCTGCTGTGAGAATGATTCAATAATCAAGTTTTTAATATATTCTGACAATAGTTCAATAAACAAATATAACTCTTTGCCGTGAAAACTGTGGCTTCTTTACTTATCTGTCATGAAGGCAGTTGAAAACAACTCAAGAAACGTTTATAACTATTTTTTCTTCCAAGACCACACGAGTTTATAAATATGATCTTTAATGGTTTTCCAAGAGAGCAAATAAGAAATACTTCTTATGGACAATTAAGAGAATAGCACAATATATTCTTCTGGAATACCAGAAGGACGAATGCAATAAAAGGTGTTCTTTTTAGTTTATCTGGAGGACAGATACAGTATACAAGCACTATTTATAGCCTACTAAGCGGGGCAATAAAATAATTTATCATGGACTATCAAAAGGGCTGATTCAAAAGATTATTGCTTCTTGTAATATTCTAAAAGAACCAGTTTAACAATCATATATGATTTCTTCTCTTAACAGAGGCAATCCAAGAAATGGTGGGTTTTTTTCTTATGTGCCTGAAGAGCCAAATCGACAAAGAGGTACTTATATCTGGCAGGCGGTAATAATAACTTTAAATATATTTTCCATAATTCATCAGAACTTTTCAGTCCTATATAGTGTTTACTTTCATAACAATGTCTCTGTAAATGATTGAGTCAAAATTCTGTAAGTATTATAAAAACAGTTTGAAAGTTCTGTTCTTCCTGTAGCTTCTTTTTTATTACATGAAAACAATAGTTTCGATCAATTTCACTGAGGTAACATAGTTTCAAACGGAGTACCCATTTTTATAAGTATTATTAACTAGTAGTAATGAAAAATGCGTAATTTTAGTATAAATGATATTAATATTAGCCCCTTGAATTTAGCATTTTTACAGAAATTTTGTGCCCATTTAAAAAGCTTCAGTACTGGGTGAAACAGAAATTACCAGTAAATAATAGACAACCACTGGTTGGAACATCGTTGTATTTATAACCTGGTTATAAATACAATCTTTCTATATCTATTGAAACACTGTATTAAATGTAAAACAACTAAACAAAGAAAACAATTTTTAAAAAAGGAAGAACATGTAGGGATGGATGATATCAATTATTCAAAAACGATACAAATAAGATAATAATTTTATATCATTTCTATATAATAGAACAGGTAAGAATTAACACATAGCAATATATATGTAACTATACAATCATAACTGAGTTTAATGTATCCTACCTTGTCTGTGCTAAAGAAATTGGAGGTCAGTATTTCTTAGAGTATAAATTCAGGTAGAAGTACAAATACACACCTATTATAGTTACTTATTCAACTTTTTTCTTAACGAGTACTTTGAGCCCACATTTCAACTTCTATATTTTTTCCTCTATTCTAGGGCATCATTTAAACAAATTTTGTTTGAGAGAAAAAAGTTCTCAGATAAACTTGTGAACAATTTTAAAGAATTAGTTTGCCCTACATTGTTTATAAAAATATAGACCAAATTAAAAATGTTAGTTTAGCATACTGACAGACCCAACAAAATATTGTAACTTATTATGCCCTAATAAGAGAACTGACTCAACAAACAGGCTGACCACTGGTATGTTGCCCTACCATAACAACAATAAAAGTGTAATTTTTACTGTAGTAAACCACTTCGAAAGGTAAAATGGAATAGCTGTTAACATTTTATCCAGAGAATAGATCTGAGAAAACGACCTGACCTTCTGTAGTCTACCCTGATGACAGTTTCAATGAACTGGATCTTTGTAGACTCCCACGAAGACAACTCCACTTAGCCGGTATAGCTATTTATAATGAACTGAGATGGCAGATCCAGTAAAGCAGTATGATCTGTTATACAACAGCAGAAGTACATCTCAAATGTGTGATATTATATTTTATAATCTACCAAGAACACAACTCCAGTGACATGGTATGACATCCTATTGTTTACCAGGAGTACAGCTCCTATTTGTGACATGATGTTTTATAATCTACCAAGAGCACAGCTTCATTGACATAATATAACATTTTACTGCTTACCAAGAGTATAGAAACAGTGACATGGTATAACATATAGTTTTTGTTATTTCAGTAAGTTGCGTTACTTGTAAATGTGGTACTAAAATACGAGGATAGAGTTTCGTATAAGCAGATATTTCTGTCGAACGAATGACAATCAGTAAGTGTAGCAATCTAGGCGCTTAACAGTATTTCGATTATTTATTTTAACAACAACAAAATAAAATATATATTTTCCTTTCTGTGTTATTTTTATGATCAAACGTTTGTATAATTTATTACTGAGAGATTGAACTATCAGTCGTAACTTAAATTATAAACAGTTTTTGGATAGAAAACAGTTTTAGCATATTATGCATATGTCTTTCAGACAATTTTCCCATAGCTGTGTTATTAAATTCTCATTAATTTGTACAATGCTGGCAGAATAAAAAATTATTTTGAGGAAAAAGAAAAATCCAAAAATGTTTCAAATTTAAACCGTTATAATCTTGTACTGCTTGTTATTGAAAGTGTATTTATGCAAAAAGATTTTTACTGTAAAGTTCGAAATCAGGACGTCAACTCTCGTTTATTTGATTTAAAACTTCGTTGTTATATACACAATGCTGAATACCGTAAAATCAATAATAAAAGGTGTTCTTATAAAAAAAAACAAACCAAACTGAATCATTATATATACATTCAGATACAGAGTAGTAGCCATCGTGTCTATAATAACCAATGGAACAACTATTACTTTGTTCATCTAATAAAAGAAAACCCCTTGACTGAACCATTTGACAACACTACAGGACAGCAGCTAGATCACTGCAAGCTTCATTAATTTACATAAGTTATCCAATATATTTATTATCCGTATTATTAAATGTATGCGTAATATGATTTCCGCTATAACTGATGAAAACATTGGAAGGATGACAGCAAACAAACACTGTATGTGCTTGCTATTTAAGAAGCGACTACGAGCAAATTATGTTTTCAATAACAATTTGTTTATCTTTCACGCCACTCGAATGAAAAGACGACAAGAGAAATATTCTCTGGTAACCGTGCATAAAATCTGATAAAGTAGCTACATATTTTCTGGCTGGTGTTACGAAATAACACAACTGCTTTAACATAATGGCATCATTAGTACTTATTAACTGAAGTCTATGTTAAGGATTCTGCTTAAATCTGGCATTTGTAACAATATTTCTTAATGCTTTGATTAGTCGAGATTTATATAATTAAACTAAATAAATATTTTGATCAGAAAGAAAGTGACACAGGATATTATATCTTCATTAAATCTTTGGTATGTCTGAATAAATAATCATAATAACTGTAAGTTTTAGTACTGGGTTTGGTAATAATAATGAAATAGAAATGGTAACACCAGTTTAGATGGTTCTTGTAGTAATAATGTACCTTATGACTGACTAGCTTCTATCTTAACAATAATATATTTCATTAGTAAGCTCCGCTATACAGCAGGCAATGATGTAGTCTACATTTACAGAAAATCGTCTCCAGTAACGTTCTGTTGTCTTATTACACAACTGGTAATACATTCAATGGTTTATAATAATTATTATAATTGAATAACTGTCACTTCCTTAAGGGGATATTCATAAAAAGCTCGAGATTTAAAGTATTGTGTTTTGTTTACAAAATTAATTGTATGGTTATGTAATGTATTAGCGTAAATTTTAACACCAAGTAGATTTCAAAACTTTCGGATTGAAATGTCATAATCATATTTTTAAGAAATTAAAGGAGTCTGGGATTCTCTAACAATCTTATTTACAGGAAGAATAATGAAATGTTTGGCTTTATGGGGTAATTTAGTGCTAAGAATAAAAACATAACTTTTAAAGTCGCTTTTTTCAAAGTTTAAACATTACCACTGTTAGTTAATTGTTGTTTTATTTCCATCTGAATTCATCCATTTCCAATTCAGCAGAAAGAAATCTTATCTGTGTGGGTGAATTTCTTTTACTGTGTTCCGTCTTAGTTTTATGTTACGGTATCCGAGAGGATATGTACGCATTCAAATATCTTGAGAGAAAGAAATACATCCTTTTCCAATTTCACTGTGGACTTAAGCTAACGGATACGAAGAGAAAACACACTCTCGCATCCTGTCTTTTGTATGGTGATCAACATTCTAAAAGTTGTGCGAATCCTTTAACGGTGAGTGACGTGCATGGAGCTTTGGAATTAAAGTAAAGAACACAAACAGAAGGTTTTGATATGCGCAGTGTTCGAAATAGGAATACTGATCCTGGTCTCATGTTTCTGATTTTCTTATATATTGGAAGTATCAAGAAATTTTCCAATAAAGAAGAACCTTCAATTCCATTTCAGTAACCTTCTTATATTATTATACGCGCTTAATAGAGAAGGTAATAGGGCAACCAAATCTCTGTTCTAATTAATGTAATCTAGATCAGAAAAAATAGTTCTTCCTGGCCCATTAGTTTTATATGGGAATGATTTTAGTCACAAAGCTTACAGTTAATCAGGTAGTTGGTACAGCGTTTAGATTGAAGTTAGACATCTGTATGTATATGTTTGTATTATATATGTGTGTGTGTGCGTACACGGATCTATGTTTCTTAAACAACAAGAACAAGTAAACATTTATATTAACCCCAAACACCATGTGTATTTGGTAGTATGAAGAGGAAATTCATCAGTTAGGAATACTATCATACAACTATGGAGTCCGTAGAGTAGAACAATAAAACTGCGGAATGAATAAAATAACAAAATCTCTCTGTGGAAGCTTCAAGAAACATGATACAAATGTGGCATCCATGAAGCGTGTTTGTTTCAGAATTTTCATGCGAAAATTAAAAGTGAGATATCTTCTTATAGCTACTCTAGTTTTGAATTCATAGACTAGAGGGAGTGCAGCTGGTCAACATTACCTACCATCAATTCATGGCTACTTTTATCTAACTGAAAAGTTGATTTTTGGCCATCACTTTCATAAGGTACCAGTTGTCTCAAATTGTGGAACGTTCTTTCAGAGCCAATTCGTAAAGTAACAGGACAAAACTGGAAACTTCAAGTAACTTAATACAACTGTGGTATCATCAAGTAACATAGTCCAACTGATTATAGTCCAACTAGACTCTTAAGTAACACAACTGTGGTATCATCAAGTATCACAGCCAAATTGGAATCTTCAAGTAACTCAATACAATTGTGGTATCATCAAGTAATACAGTCCAAGTAGACTCTTAAGCAACACAACTGTGGTATCATCAAGTATCACAACCAAACTGGAATCTTCAAGTAACTCAACACAACTGTGGTACCATCAAGTATTACAGCCAAACTGGAATCTTCAAGTAACTCAATACAACTGTGGTATCATCAAGTATTACAACCAAACTGGAATCTTCAAGTAACTCAATACAATTGTGGTATCATCAAGTAGTACAGTCCAACTAGGCTCTTAAGCAACACAACTGTGGTATCATCAAGTAATACAGTCCAACTAGACTCTTAAGCAACACAACTGTGGTATCATCAAGTAATACAGTCCAACTAGACTCTTAAGCAACACAACTGTGGTATCATCAAGTAACATAGTCCAACTAGACTCTTAAATAACACAACTGTGGTATCATCAAGTATCACAGCCAAACTGGAATCTTCAAGTAATTCAATACAAGTGTAGTGTCATCAAGTATCACAGCCCAACTGGAATCTTCAAGTAACTCAATACAATTGTGGTATCATCAAGTAATACAGTCCAAGTAGACTCTTAAGCAACACAACTGTGGTATCATCAAGTATCACAACCAAACTGGAATCTTCAAGTAACTCAACACAACTGTGGTATCATCAAGTATTACAACCAAACTGGAATCTTCAAGTAACTCAATACAATTGTGGTATCATCAAGTAATACAGTCCAAGTAGACTCTTAAGCAACACAACTGTGGTATCATCAAGTATCACAACCAAACTGGAATCTTCAAGTAACTCAACACAACTGTGGTACCATCAAGTATTACAGCCAAACTGGAATCTTCAAGTAACTCAATACAACTGTGGTATCATCAAGTATTACAACCAAACTGGAATCTTCAAGTAACTCAATACAATTGTGGTATCATCAAGTAGTACAGTCCAACTAGGCTCTTAAGCAACACAACTGTGGTATCATCAAGTAATACAGTCCAACTAGACTCTTAAGCAACACAACTGTGGTATCATCAAGTAATACAGTCCAACTAGACTCTTAAGCAACACAACTGTGGTATCATCAAGTAACATAGTCTAACTAGACTCTTAAATAACACAACTGTGGTATCATCAAGTATCACAGCCAAACTGGAATCTTCAAGTAATTCAATACAAGTGTAGTGTCATCAAGTATCACAGCCCAACTGGAATCTTCAAGTAACTCAATACAATTGTGGTATCATCAAGTAATACAGTCCAAGTAGACTCTTAAGCAACACAACTGTGGTATCATCAAGTATCACAACCAAACTGGAATCTTCAAGTAACTCAACACAACTGTGGTATCATCAAGTATTACAACCAAACTGGAATCTTCAAGTAATTCAATACAAGTGTAGTATCATCAAGTAGTACAATCCAACTAGACTCTTAAGCAACACAACTGTGGTATCATCAAGTAATACAGTCCAACTAGACTCTTAAGCAACACAACTGTGGTATCATCAAGTAATACAGTCCAACTAGACTCTTAAGCAACACAACTGTGGTATCATCAAGTAACATAGTCTAACTAGACTCTTAAATAACACAACTGTGGTATCATCAAGTATCACAGCCAAACTGGAATCTTCAAGTAATTCAATACAAGTGTAGTATCATCAAGTAGTACAGTCCAACTAGACTCTTAAGCAACACAACTGTGGTATCATCAAGTAATACAGTCCAACTAGACTCTTAAGCAACACAACTGTGGTATCATCAAGTAATACAGTCCAACTAGACTCTTAAGCAACACAACTGTGGTATCATCAAGTAACATAGTCCAACTAGACTCTTAAATAACACAACTTCGGTATCATCAAGTATTACAGCCAAACTGGAATCTTCAAGTAATTCAATACAAGTGTGGTATCATCAAGTATCACAGCCAAACTGGAATCTTCAAGTAATTCAATACAAGTGTGGTATCATCAAGTATCACAGCCAAACTGGAATATTCAAGTATCTCAATACAATTGTGGAATCTTCAAGTAACACAGCCTAACTGGAATCTTCAAGTAACTCAATACAATTGTTGAATCAAGAAGTGACACTCTTCAGCTATTGCTACATAGTTGCAAGAAATACAAAAAATTTACATATGTTTAGTTGCGTGTGATATATTGTTAGCTTTAGCTTACATACATACTAAAAATTATTGTGGATTTTATTAACTGTAAAGATGCATTCGATAAAACATCATCATATCTATAGAATTGTACTACATAACAATGATAGCCTAGAGCAGTGCATTGTAACTAATCAGTTTTAACGTGACGCAGCTGTCTGAAATGACATATTGTAAACGTGGAAGGGTAAAATAATACGCTTAAGACTGTAAAAAAGCATAACCTTAAAAGTTTGGACACAATAAGTATTAAATAACAATTTTAGGGACCTTGTATTATATCACGAGACTGTTAAGTATCACATTGTAATTTTAGAAAGTTAAGTATAGCTTTCCAACTTTAGGAAAGTTAAGTCTAACGTTATAAGTTGGGGAACATTAAGCATCAAGTTACGTATTTATGGAGGGATATTATGACATTAAAGTTATGGTAACGTTTATTCTAACATTATAAGTTTGAGGACGTAAAGTCAGATATTAAAACGTTAGAAATTAAATAATAAATATCACATTAGTTCTGTTAGAATATCAAGCATAACTGTATAATCGATAAAACTTTTAATAGTAGTAGATCACTCTACAGAACGACAGAAAAGTTTAAATAACTGGCAGAGAACAGAAAACGATTTACAGTCCAATTTAGTATCTTTATCGCAACAGTTATTCTTTAGATACAGGACTTCGAATAGAATAGAAAATAATTCTAATTGCAAACACTAAAATCTATAAGTCCGTTTGTCTTAGACCTAACATTATAAACTCTGGAACATGAAATAACCCAGATTATGGGTTAAGATGAAAAAGAGAATATTATCATGTAGAAATATCATTCAACTCACTGCAACTATAGAATCGTCAAGCAATACAACAACACAACTGTAGAAATATCATGCTACGCCTACAACTGTGGTATCGGCTAGTAACATAATGAAAAGGAAGGCAAAACACAAAAATACTGTAGAATCAGCAAATGACAGATTACATCATAGTAATCATAGAGTAACACAGTACAACTGAGGAATTACCAAGTAACACACAACAATTATGGAATCACCAAGTAGCACGTAATAATTATAGAATCACCAAATAACACACTATAACCGGAATCACCAAGTAACACGCAACAATTATAGAATCACCAAATAACACTGTACAACCGGAATCACCAAATAACACAGTACAACTAGAATCACCAAATAACACAGTACAACCGGAATCACCAAGTAACACGCAACAATTATAGAATAACCATGTAACACAGTACAACCGGAATCACCAAGTAACACGCAATAATTGTAGAATCACCAAGGAGATCAAGTTCAATACATTTGTAATGACACGAGGCAATACATAAACTGTAAAGAACATAAAATAACATATAACAATTATCAGGGCATCAGATAACACACAACTGAACGTAATATCAAGCAGCACATATGGCTGTAAAAATCCTGAAATAATTTAACTACTGAGGTATCAGATGTAACATATTGCAAACTTGAAAAGACGTGCGAGAAATTCAACCTATAAAAACACATCAAGCTGCTAAGATTTTGAATAACATTTTAATTGTAACATCATCAAATAATATACATAACTACAAAGATATCGTGTTTAAACACCAATGTTCATTGAGAGAGAAATACATTTTAGTTAACATTTCACATTATAATATTAGTATTTAATAACTGCAAAACAATGGCGTGAGATAAAATTGGTAGCCTAATAATATTTAGCAAGTATGATACTAATGTCTTGCGGTATAATGCATGATCGAATATTAAAACAAGTTTGAAATATTTATGATATAATGAACAAAGTACATATATTTCAACCAAATTAACGAAATGTTTTAAAACATGTAAATAAAATTCAGAGAGAACTTGTTACGTATGCAAACAGAAATTGGTTTGCGATATAACGTAGAAAAGTATGAGAAACCTAATTGGCGACTTGTTAAGTAAGGTTAAGTTTATGTTATTAATAAAGTCTAATTCTAATTATTTGAAATATAAGACATGCAAGTCTAACTCGTTATCAGTTATTTCGAATTAAAGTACGATAAATGTAAGTATTGTGATTATTAGATACTTTTTAGTATCCGTGACAAAAATTCGTGCCTTTTAAATCATGCATTACCTTACATTGCTTGGCTTAGGGTAACATAACATGTATATAAATCCAGCAGACAAGGTACTATAGGAACCCGCAATAACGAGAGGTTCGGAAGATTTGAAAAACGAACTGTGAATAGTTCAGATTCTACCAAACATAAAGGGAGATGATAGAGAAATGTTTCACAAGGAAACAAGAACACTTATTTAACAACACAAATAAAACGTGAAACGTTCGTTGGTCGGAGAATAATGTCGATTACTAAAAATTACGTCATTTGATTCTGAGGTCTTCTGTTGGAACAATTTATAGATAAGGAAATCCTGTTCATCTACAACTTGATAAGGCAGCGTTAGAACAATTTATACTTGAGTAAATCCTGCTCATCTTCAGCTTGTTGAGGCAGTATTAAAACAATTCATAGCTCAGTAAATCCTGTTCATCTACAATTTAGGGAAGGCAATGCTCCGATAGCTATTGCGTAACTGTGTACGAAAATTCTAAAAAAGAAACGGAAAACAATATTACATATATCATACATTTTATACGCTTTACATTTTTTGTAAGTCTTTCTTTGGAGACAGCAGACTTGGTTCATCAACTTGTAACATGTGATAAATATTGTTTGTATAAATACACGATCAGTAAAGAGTGCATGAGCAACTGATACTCCAGACAGGCTCATACAGTACACGAAATCCTTTCATTTTCATACCTGATTAATAACTTACTATACATGTTTCACAAACGTGATGTTTAAGACAATGTGATGGTATGACTAAAAGAATAAAAGAAAGTATCCAAAGAATTATAAACATTAATATGGATTAACAAGCATATTTTAACATTATATTAAACAAATGTTTATATATATAAGAAGTCAAAAAAAATGTTTGTCTGTATGCATTTATTTATACTCTTTTAAAGTCACTTTGTCACTGTATTGTCACCATTAACTTTCAGGGTAATACTTTTAATTAGCTGACGAAACATCAATTAACTGAAAAAAAAAAAAACTTTGGTGGCGAGGTACTGTTACCATCAGAGCGATGGTCAAATTCCACTACTCTATTAGTGTAGTTCTAGAGTTGGTGTTAAGTGGTGTTGACTAGTTACCTTCTTTTTATTCTGTAAGTTTAAAGTAAGGGATTATTAGCATGGATAGTGTTTGTGTAATTTTTTCGATTATCTAAATAAACCGCTTAATCAAGGTTATAATTGTAACTGTTAAATTATAAACGACGCTCTCCTCCAGTGGCACAGCTGTATGTCTGCTGACTTGCAACGCTAGAAACCGGATCTCTATACTCATAGCGTCAGAGCACAGATAGCTTTGTGATTACTTTCAAACTAGCAAAATTATTCAAGAACGAACTATCTTCGCAATTAATTAAAATTTATGTAAGCGACAGAGAAACAGTAATCAAACCATGCGTTACTGGAAGAGTTATTTCAGCTGTTCAATAATATTTTTTGGTACCAGAAAAATACATCCATTATGCCAATATATCTTATTTATATCATTAATAAATACTAATGCCTATAATGTTTAATATGTTTTTTGCTTGTTTTTTTTAATTTCGCGCAAAGCTACTCGAGGGTTATCTGCGCTAGCCGTCCCTAATTTAGCGGTGTAAGACTAGAGGGAAGGCAGCTAGTCATCACCGCCCACCGACAACTCTTGGCTACTCTTTTACCAATGAATAGTGGGATTGACTGTCACATTATAACGCCCCCATGGCTTAAAGGGCGAGCATGTTTGGTGCGACGGGCATTCGAACCCGCGACCCTCAGATTACGAGTCGAACGCCTTAACCCACCTGGCCATGCCGGGCATTTAATATAACGGTGATAGAGAAAAGTTTACCTAAATTGGATAATTATTCCTGTTGAGGTTATACACATAGTCTTGTGGATAACTTCAAGCGTAAAAAAACGTAACTTGTTCCGAGATTAATATTCACAAAATTTAATAAATTACATTTCTTTGCTACTTGACTGGGAATTTATTCTTCTATGAAGAATTACGTTTTTTTGACAACTTGATCTATGTTTCATATCATGCACACATTGAGTGCTGTGGAAAGCGATTTGAATAACCGATAGGAGCAGCACGATTTAATACATTTTAAGCATATGAGTAGATTACCTGCAGTGAATAGCTATCATTCAACATCACAGGTATGATACTTAAGGAAGCAGCATCAGCACAAACAGAAACTAAAACTGGGCTACAGAATACTCGTGAGCGCAGGAAGATGACTTAGTAAGGTGTTGTAAGTTTGGAAGAGATGGTTAACTCTACTACTTTACCAAGCTTCACATTCAAGGGGTGTTCGAAGCTAGCAAATCCTCAAGAGAAGATATCTAGTGACCCAAGACACTGAAGGAGAGATAGAGGATTGCTTAAGAAATAAGCAGACAAACTCGTCAACGTAAACCCAAACTGAGGACTGCGACGCAGCAAAAACTAAGTGTATTTGGACTTCAATCCCCTTAGGTTTGTTATTTCAGACGAGAAGTTTATAATAGCCAATTTTCAAACTGACTGACAAGAATTATTGATTTTTCTCTGCATTGGCCACAGATTCTGAAGGACTAGATTCGCCAAGATGCACAAGTGATACTCAAACATAGACGTCATTTGAAATAGTATGTCTCGAGGCAAATGGCATTAAGCCCAGGGCGTCAATGATCCTTCACTCAAAACAATCTTCATCATACCATCTTCGATGAAATGGACGTAAAGTGCAAACACTGTTCACTAAACAAATAACTACAGGAATAATGTTTCCAAAAGAAACTTCACAATCTTATTGATTGGCCCATCACATTATCTTGTATGATATATCATAAACTGATGTACTTGAAAGGGCTTTATGTATTTAAGATTATTACTCTTTAAAGAAGAAAAAAAGATTTTGTCAACATCCAGGAAAGACGATTTTTTTTAACGGAAATATTTTTACTGTCTGTTTGAAGTTTGTAGATAAATTATTAAAACTAGGACTAAGAGACCAAAATCTTATTGACCGCAATACCAAAATTTTGCCGGTTACGCTTAATTTGTTTTTCAATTTATAAGCAGTAGACGATCGAAATTTCCCTTATCTAGGATATATATTTAGTTAGTCATATAAATCATGAGCGTGATAAGACATTAGTCTTAGATCTATTAGATTTTTAAACACTAAATTCCTTATCTAGCCCCTTAGGGTATTTGAAGAACTGGAATAGTGCGTAATAATGGTATACAAACCAGACTATGTTTGTTATAATGTGGTTGTAATATTATTATAATTCACTAGATAAAGAATTTAGTGCTTAAAAATAAATCTAACAGGCTTAGGGCTAATGTCTTACAACAAGTATAGTTTGTAATCATGCTTCGCCATCTTGTAAAAAGCGTACACACAGTAATAGTATTGTAGTTATGCAAATATACTGATATGACTTAAATCATAGGTCCCCGGTGGTACAACGGAAAGTCTGCGGACTTCCAAAGCTAGACACGGGGTTTCGATATCCGCTATGGGCATAGAACTGATAGCCTTTTGTGAAACTTTGTGCTTAATTACACACAAAGAAATTCGACTTAAATTGTTATGAATTATGAGTGATCATTGAACTAAAGGGTTACTGCTTTTATTTAAATATTAAGTGTAACTTTATCCCTCTGACAGAGTTTTTGTTGTTTACTGTTAAGCGCAAAGCTACACAATGGGCTATCTGTACTGTACTCAACACGAATATTATCTGTGTGAGCCTTCTGATTTGCCATTCAGCCATTCGGGAAGGGGGGAGGGTCTCTTATAGAAATTGTTAAGAAATTATGATGAGGAAAATACTGAAAATTTATCAAATTTGCTTAGAATTCTAAAGAATTATGAAGATTGATGTAGGTGAATATGCTGGTTCGGCGTGCAGTTTTTGTAAATTACGAGTAATAGAAGAATTCGATACTTACAAGTCTGGACCCGAATCTTATCGGCTTCGCTCACATCTTTGGCGAACTATTTAATTTGGAAAAGAAAAACAAAATCCTTAGATATCTAGTTTAAATATTCACTAATTCAATTACTTTCAATCGTCCTAATTCGTTTTCACTTTGTGTAAGTGTGATTTTTTTTTTCGAAAATGTGTCTAGAAAAGAAAAAGCTACTTATTCACGAACCATTACTTAGATTCTCAGTAAAACCTTAAGAAGTAGCATTAGATGATAATGAGAAGTGATGTAGGTAATGAACTGAAATCTAGGATTTTTAATTAACTAAACAAATGCTCTAAAGTAGAATGCCAAGAAGAGTAGGGTATGTAAGTAAAAGTTAGAGAAAGTGCTGGAGGAACACTTAATCATATTATAAAGACAAACTTGTTCTTAGATTACCATAATCTTACAATATTCTATTAACAGTACCAGAAAGTTGGTAAATAAATAGGTAATACTACAACCTTATAACAATGTTGTACGTGTGTGTGTGAGTGTATAGAGGAGGGTCACTGAGAATTGTGACTATAGCTGGTGTTTGTAAACAAACATGATAATATATATACATATAAGTACCTTAAGGAACTTTCACGTTACAGTATAATGCATAAGTTTTAGAATATATACATATAGATATCACGTCCTTACTGTTTTGTAGTCGTAACTTTAGTTTCATATAATCAGAACATTTGTTTCTCGTCTTATATTTAACAATTCATTCCACTTCAATTGAAGTCTAAACTGTCCTCAGTTTCAGACTTCCTTGGTCTGAAGACAACACGTTAGGATGTCATATTTGAAACCTTAATATCCTACAGTCTGAGTTTCAGTATAAGATGAAGCCACATCGTCCGAAAGTTAAATGACTCAATGCCACACAATTGGGTATGGGGTCCCATATTTGAAGTCTTAATCATTATATTTAAAGTTTCAGTATCTTAGAGTTAGAGCTTGGGTTTCTTAGAGTTGAAATTTCATCATCCTGCAAATAAAGTATTAGAGTCCAGAGTTTAAATCTTAATGTCGTGGAGTTACAACCGCATAGTTGTCCCAGATATTGAACTAATTGATTGTAGAGAAGGGCATTAGTCAACGACATTCACTGTCACCACTTGAGATAGCCTAATCGAATAGTGCAGTGTTTGTCTATCACTCTTATAACGAACCAACAGCCCCATAGTGCGCAGTGCGATCTTGCGACAACAGGAATTGAACTATGGACTCCCAGATTTACAGTCTAAACACTTGACTACAACAGGCTCACTTATTATGGTTCCTTGACAATATCACCACTGCTAGTAAATTACTCTCTATGTTGGTATGTGGTGTGTGGTTCACTAAAATTATTTTATTTCAAAACATGAAAAACACACATAAATATATAACTTTTACGTGTCTTGAAAAGAAATGCTTTATATATGCATGTATGAAAGTAATTTTTGTACACTTGAATTGGCATGTGAAATTTATTTGAAGCTTTTTACACTTGTGAAACAAATATTTCCAGGGGAAAATTTGTTAAATATTTAGATAAATAAAAGAGTATTGTGTTTAAGATAACTGACAATAATATTATTTATGAAATATTATTTTTTAAATTTGCCTGTTATTCTCTTCACTTTTCAAAATATTCAACTGAAATATTTTTCAAATTAATATGTCTTTGTATCGTTTGTATGATTTAATATTTTGCTTTTTGGTTTCCGAGTTTACAGTTTAGTTTTTCATATCTTAGCAATTGTGCAATGCCCCCCCCAACAATGGCTCAGTGGTAAGCTTATGGCGCAAATATTGAGTTTCGATGCCCGTTCTCAACAACAACCAATAAAACAAGAACTGTAGAAACAATGAAGTTCAATCATTAATACAAACGCAGTACAGTATTTCATTGCTGAACGGTCACTCTCGCTCATCAAACTTGAAACCATACACTTATCTAATAATGGAAAGTTGCGGCTCAGCTTATTTTAATTAAGTATTATTGAATAGAAGTAAGAAATAAAAGAAGGGTTCGTATGTATATAAATGTTAATTAGATATTTAAATATTATGAAAGAAAATAATCATGCATTCACATTTCGTGGCTGAACAAATACCTTGATTAATAATGAATACTTTATCATTTTTCAATCAAGACATTTTAGTAAAACCAAGTTAAAATAATTGTACTTTATCTTGCCTGCAGATTTCTCTATAGTCAAAGACAAAAAAAAATCACTAGTTTAGAAGTTTTCTGACGTCAAACGAGTTCCCATGACAACTGGAAACAGGTACGTTTATTAAAGGTTTCAATGCATTAATTCTCTTCTGTTTTTGTTTTAAATTTCTTCTAAGCACTCTTAGAGCTTAGCAATTTTAAACTGAGATTTATCTACACTGGGTTAAAAAGACAATTCACTGGTCAAATATCCTAAATAGGCTTGCTTGAGTTAGACTATTTATAGATTTCATGGCTTTGTCTAAAAAAAAAAAAAAAAGAAAACAGGAAAGAATAGCTGTCTGAAGGGGATAGCATTTTCTATATTCTCGCAATTTAGAGGTGATGTCAGCACGAGAGAGTTGGAATATGTACGAGAGGTGCTAGTTTGCACTGAAGAAACTGTTTTCATACATCATTTCCAGAATGGTGATATTTGTGAGTGCTTGATGTCACCAGAGTTTTCACGCCGTTTGCTGTAAAACGCATTCATCAGCATCTTCTGAATTGGAACCTACAAGAGCCTCTATAATTTGAAATATGGTGTATTCTGCATCAGCGAATTCAGAAAGCTTCGTCTGGGTTTTGTTACCATTGCATCATATACAGAGGAGAGCTGAAATAAAATTAGTTTTAGACCTCATTGGCCTGAAATATTCACTCACAAAAATTATACGCTTTCTTAAATAGTTGTTTTCCTCTAACATTCAACAAATAACAAGATATTCTGCTTTTTGATTGCGTGGTTAAAACGTCATGTAAAGTTTGTTATTAAAAACAAACATTCACTACATCAACGGATGTTTCATAGGCTCTGTGGGGAATTAAAACAATTATTTAAATTGATGTTTTTATTTGTTTATCGTTCTTGCATTGCAGAAAATTGTTCGTTATATACATATGAATAGATAAGATAAAATCATTTGAATTAGAAATGTTAAAACAGGTTGTTAAACCTACAGATATTGTGAATACTTAAGTTTATGAGAACCCTACCTAGAATCAAATAAAGTTGAATGTTTTTAATGAGTAAAAATTGTAAAGGTTAATCTAAAAAGCTTAGATTCTCATTTTTAAGTTAGTATAAAAACACTCTATAGGAGAGACTTCTGTTATTCCATATAGTTTATTAAGTATAAAACGTATACTTTAATCAATAATTATCTCTCGAGCTACGCCCAGCTTCTCGTATTCATTGGCTCTTCATTTTCACCACGTGGTTTAGCGTAAGGAGTAAAAGGGTTAAAAGGGGATACAGACGATTCTACGTTACCAACCAGAAGAGGTAACGTCGACGTTGACGTTCTAACTTTTATGTCGCTCCGCCTTCCCTTAAATTAGTTAACTTCTTATTCTTGGGCAACACTGCCGAAGATATTGTGACTTTGATAGTCTCGTGCCGAAGGGTATACATAGAACTTGAGAATTACAACAATATACGGGCAAATTTAAATGAATTATTGCGACGTGGGACCACATGAAAATATCAGATTGAATACATTGATAAGAATAATAAAGTTTAAAGTAACGCAGGATATTTTAATGCGAAAGTAGAGTACATTACATTTTATAATATCTGATGCTTGGAAGTAGCGTTGTAAATTTAATTCTATACTTCAAAATATCTGACTATAAATATACACTTTTATGTTGGACATGCTCAACTTTTACAGCTTTAACGAACTTCAGTCCATGATTTATTAACCTCACATGGATTTCTGTGGAATGGTCCTCTTTTTTTATTTGCAATAAATTATGTCTCTTCTAAAAACTCTAGTTTCGAAGTATGTAGATATTTTGAAAATCCTTATGTGAGATAAGTAAGCAAGACGCAATAGAAACTATTAAACATTTCTTTTCAAAAGTTGACTTTATTGCAATAGTACTCCAGAACAGTATTGTTTGCTATATTATAGTATTTTAACACTATACGGTAACAATGGTTGAATTATATAACAATTTTTAATTCACCAACAGAACAATAGTTAATTCTACAAAATTACAATGTTTTAATTCTAATGCATAAAATATTTCAAACTGTAAAGTAAGAAGGTTTTTGTTCAAGAATATAAAAAGGTTTATAAGCTTTTAAAGTTGGAATGTTTTCGTCTCATTGCATATGTTTATGTCATATATACGTACTTTACTACAATTACAAAGTGTCACATATCGATTCTATAAAGTCTGAAATAGGGTATCTATGTTATGTCCATCGCGAGCATCGACTCCTGTGTTTTAGTGCTTACTATAAGCTTTCAAGCTTACTGCTGAGCCACGAGGGTGTTTGTGTGGGGTGGGGAAGTATTAGAATGAAGTTGTTTGTTTTATTAGAGCACGTTTCCAACGTTTTGTTTCTGCTTCGGTAATTTAGGTTGTGTAAGCACAAACCAGCACCATATGAGTGTATGGGTGATTTAGTGTACATATGATCAACCGACATGAGTGATGAAGATTCACTTATGTTTGGTTTTGTATATAATCCTAGTTACAAAAAAGCTAATATATTTAAACGGTATTTATATTTTATACCTTAGATATATTGTTAAACTATGATAGAGCTTTGGATTTCGGTAATGACAAGTCGAGTTAGAATTGTATATTCTCACAAAATACTTCCGTACTTTAAGTTATGGGTAGGTTATAAGAGTGACATTCAGTGTCTTAGCGCTAATGATACATGATAGGTGCTGCTTATTGCCTTCCATCTGATTGGTAGCTCAAACTTATAAATGGCACCAGAGAACCTTTGTAGTTTTACGATAAATAAAAATACTGTTTAAACGCCAATTAAACTTCAAATTATCGAACGCAAAGATGTTAACCTGAAGATGACCTAGAAAGGCCGAAACGGTGTTCTCTGCTTGTCAATAAAAGTGTTAATACCCATACCAGCCGTTTTGAGATACATTTTTATTTCAAGTGGGTTTCCTGTCATCAAGAATCCTGCCAACAGCTTTGCTTTCAGTTGTGGGGTTGTTACATCTGTGATAGCCAATCCTGTTAAGAGCTTCACTTTCAGTTGCAGGATTTTTACAGTTGGGATAGCCAATTTTGATAAAAAAAAACACCTTACTCTCAGTTGTAAAACTGTTATAACTGTGATATTTAATCTTGTTAAAATCCTCAATCTCAGTTACGGACTTGTTACATCTATGATAACCAATCCTGTTAATAGTTTGGCTTTCAGTTGCAAAGTTGTTATAACTGTGTCAGCCAATCCCTTTAAAAGCCTCACTTTCAGTTGCAAGGTTGTTTTAATTGTGTCAGCCAATCCGTTTAAAAGCCTCACTTTCAGTTGCAAGGTTGTTTTAACTGTGTCAGCCAATCCCTTTAAAAGCCTCACTTTAAGTTGCAAGATTGTTTTAACTGTGTCAGCCAATCCCTTTAAAAGCCTCATTTTCAGTTGCAAGGTTGTTTTAACTGTAATAGCCAATTCCATTAAAATCCTTACTATCACTTGCAGGGTTGTTACAACTGTGATAGTCAATCTTATTAAGAGCCTCGCTGTCAGTTGAAGGGTTGATTCAACTGCAATAGTTAACCTCGTTAAAGCTTCGCTTTTATTTGCAGAATTTTTATAACTGTGATAGCCAGTCCTGTTAGGAGAAGCCGCATATTTAATAATAGGTGTTCTTGAGTGATTGACCTTCCTCTGCTAAGCAGTTCTAAGTTAAGATGTGATCTATAAGCTAGCGAGGATCACAGATTCGCGTCTCGTTGCTACAAAATCACGCTCCTCACTTTAAGGCCATAAACATTTTATAAGAGTGGCAAATCCCAATGTGTAATTAGAGTGATGTCAGAGTTGGCCTTTGCTCTATCAGTTTACAGTTAGAGATGGCTGGCCCAGATACCCTTGTATAGCTTTACGTGGATATCTGAAACAAACAAGCAGTTCTCAATTAAAGTGACTATCTGAGCCTTAGAAGCTCTGAAATGGTCATTCAGAGTTAGTGTTAGCCTGTGTGTTAAAACGAATTACAAAAACAAACCTAAACTAACAATTATCTCATTTAAATATTAAAAAAACATTTTCTATAAGTTAACTAATCATCATTCTATATAAATTTGAACCAATATGTGTGATTTAATAAGTTTAAAAAATACAGATATTATTATAATTTTATGAACTCACAACTGTTTTATATTGTTACATGAGCACTACTTAGAGTAACATATCCTGTATTATGTAAGTATAATAACGTAAACTAATATCTACTTTAAATGAATAACTGGCTTGTGAGCTAATAACAAGTTAATATAGAGGTGAGTTAATCACCTAAACACTTGTTGTTTATAAACGTTTGTTAATGCATTTTATGTAATTGTGTAGTATTCACTGCTGAACGCAAATATGTATTAATTATGTAAGCTAACCATTGTATTGCGTAGGCAGAAATTACCACTTGCTTCACGCAATTGTGTGTCATATATACATTAAGTTTTAAAAAAAAATTGTGCTGCTAACTCCTTTGTGTAAGTTTGTACTAACCACTCTTTCGTGGCAGACTGGCATTAATCATTATATTTTATTGCAAATGTATATATGCGAATCACTTATTTTTATGAATAATATGAATATGGTATTGCTTCTAGTAGATACGTGTTACTTGTTGCTTTGCATGAAAAAGAGTTAATAAGTGCTTAATTTAAGTTTTAATTAATTATCTCTTCGTGTAAACATAAGTGCATGCTAGGTACAAAACTGATTTAATGCATGCTAGGTACAAAACTGATTTAATGCATGATAAGTACAAAACTGATTTATTTGTAAGAAATTTCACACAGATTACAGGTTTAAAACTAGATACAGTCAAGAAGAAGCTATGAAAATATAAAATAAACTAAACAAAACAAATTATCTATTTAACTAAATAATACATAAATTGGGTTAAGATATTAACAATGAACAATGATTAACAGAGCCTTCTTATGAAAGATAGTCATCCAAAGAACAACGGTAAAACTACAGACTTAAAAGGATGGACACAGCAGATAGCTAAATGTGGCTTTACTACAAAACACAGCCCTCCGCTAGTACAGCGGTAAGTCTACATATCTACAACGCTAAAAATCAGGGGTTCGATTCCCCTCGGTGGGCTTAGCAGATAGCCCGATGTGGCTTTGCCATAAGAAAACATAACCACACACGCTACAAAACACACAAACAAAGAAATCTTACAAAGAAAGAGGGCTTATTAATACATTCATACTGAGGCCAGAGCTTAACTAAATACATACTGCCAGTTGATAGTATTGGTTTTTAATACCATATATGACATCTTATGCAATTGATATGAATATTTGGATGATGATGTCATCTTCATAGTGTTGTATATTCTTCATTAAGAAGAATCACTTTACCAAAACGAAGCTGCAACAGCCCAACATGTTATTCAAAATTGAGTTGAGGAGCAATGACTTCATTCATTCACTGTGACTAACAAGGTAATTAGTCCTCAATCGGAAAAGTGTTTCTGTTTTTTTCTGACATTTTCGAGTCAATTTTAGGCTCATCTTCCAAAGAATTGGTTATGGTTAAAAGAAGACATCTTCTGATTTCTTGTGGAGTTTATTATATAATAAGTGTAGCCTATTATCATGGGACGAAAGGTGGTTCAACTTATTAGTTAGTTGGTAATAAGTTAGTATGTATTTCATGCAAACAAGAGTTAATAGCTGCTTCACTGGTGCAGCTGTTTTATATAAATTTAAGATCACCAGTATGATTTCTGAAAGTCAACTAATTAATATTGTACTTGTAAACGTATCATATTTTGTAGTTAAAGAGTTATAAAATATTTAAATGAACATAAACTAGTTGTAGAAAATTGCATTTTACATTATTAGTGCACGTATAAATTAAGTTCTCTTTTTGTGGCTTTCTAAGTCATTTGTGGCATAGATGTTTAAAAATCGTTATTTCCAGTTAACAAAAGTCAAATAGAAAAGGTAGTTGTTTTTTTTCTCTCAAAGTTATGAAAATAGAAGCCAAAATATTATGAGCTTAATATACTAATAGATACATTCTAATATTAAGATGTATTTATCTTTCTGTTAAGGCAGGGACTGATTGAATTTAGTTAGGATGGTAAGACATGAAAGATAAAGTTTGTAAATGAGCTGGGTTATTTTTCGTTAACCTTCTTCAGTCTGTACCGAGGCGCACTCTGCTGGCTTGCGTTCAGTCATTTAGAAGGTATAAGGTAAATGTGATTAAGACAAGTGAGGTCAAGAATATCGATTGGTCTACTACTGTGTCTTTGTTCTTAACAAGGCGCTCGCGCACAGTTTTTTTAAACATCTTTTGCAGTTTTAACAGCCAGTTTTTCTCAGCGTCTGTTATTGTGATGATTATTCATATATTACTGTGGAATTACAGCTATTTAGAACGATAATTAGATTTCAAACGTTCCCTCTTAAATTACAAAAGATCTGTTTTATTTCATCCAAAGGAGTAGCTAACGAATACCTTTATATACATATACATGTATATGTATGATATAAAACCGTAGGCTTTTATATAAAGGTCGAAATGGTTTTTTTTTCAACATCAGTATCAGGGGCTAATTAGAGATAATTTTATATAGATATCTGATATGCATCGAAAAAAATGTTGTCTCAGACATGGCAGGGAATGCTTGGAGACAAAAAAATTGTCTTGTCATTTACACGTGTCTGCGTTGGAGCTCCTGCCTAGGTTACTGCGCAATTTAGTCTTGATCGATGAATCTACTTATCTGGGAGGCTTGAAATCAGCTCGTTGCTTTTCTTTGCTATTAGGCAAATAAAAAGGACGCTACATTGCTAATTTAAGAAATAAAAACTATTTTAGTGAATAATTATCTTGTGTCGTTTTGCTTGAGCTGATGCTAGAATTGAACTTTTGAAGGTTATATAAAAGAAACTTTATTATATTATAAGGCTACAAATTTCGAGAGCCAAAATAACAAACACCACAGCCTAATTTAACTACATGTCTGTGTCTGATTTGTAATAATAGGTGTGATGGTTGTGTTGAAGGTTCCTTACCTTTTGAGTTTTAAAAAACTTTCAGCTTTTTTTTTTTGTTTTTCATGGTGATTTTTATGAACAAGTTACTTCTACATATAATCAAACTCAGTAGCTTCTAGCAATGATTATTAGTGTAAGCTGGGAATGTCCCCTCTGTTGTTGTTTACACCTTCGTTTCACATTTACTATAGTGCTTTTAACCAATGTACTTCTTATTAGTACAGCATGTATATATTTTAAAACCCAAATGTAATTAATTTATTAAGTAGTAATTTCAATATTTCATTTCGGTCTGAACATTTTTGCTAACTGTTAACATACTGGAACAATTTGTAGCGAAAGAAGTAGTGTCAATTATCAAATTCCACCCCATGTGTTATTTAGTTCGGTTGTCAATTATCAAATTCCACCCCATGTGTTATTTAGTTCGGTTGGTCAAGAAAAACTGGATTACGTTTTTTCGTCTTTTGAAGAATACTTTATTAAATTGAAAGGTTAATTTAATTGAAATAATTAGTTATTATAAGAGAAGCAAATTGTATTGAATGCACATTTACCTGAGGGTTAGTTGGTGTCATATTTAAATCCATCTGAAAATAAATCGATTAGAAGATACGACTTTGTTCAGAAACAATACAAATAGCCTAACTACGAAATTCAGTTAATCACAAGTAGTACAGCTGATATTGTACAATTGTGTTTAGAAACATCACTATTAATCTAAACGATATTGTACAACCATGTTCAGAAATAGTAGGACTATCCAGACTTTTACTGCATTGTTGTGTTCAGAAACAGTACAATTAGCCTAACATAATTATGTCTAATACTAGTCTACTAGGATAATAAACCTGCAAAAGTAATATATTTAACACTATTCTACTAAGATAAAAAAAAACAGTGAAAGTAATATATATAACACTGTTCTACTAGGATAATAAACATCAAGAGTACTATGTTTAGCAGTATTCTACGAGGATAAAAAATCAAAAGTAATATATCTAAAAAAATGCTACTAGGACCAAAAACAGCGAAAGTAATATGTCTGACACTATTCTAATAGGATAAAAAACAGCGAAAGTAATATGTCTAACACTATTCTACTGGGATAAAAACCACAAAAAGTAATACGTCTAACACTATTCTACTAGGTTCAAAAACAGCGAAAGTAATATATTTGACACTATTTTACTAGGATCAAAAACAGCGAAAATAATATATTTTACAATATTCTACTAGGATAAAAAACCACCGAAAGTAATCCGTCTAACACTATTCTACTAGGATAAAAACCACCGAATGTAATACGTCTAACACTATTCTACTAGGATCAAAAACAGCGAAAGTAATATATTTGACACCATTCTACTGGGATAAAAAACAGCGAAAGTAATATGTCTAACACTATTTTACTAGGATCAAAAACAGCGAAAGTAATATATTTGACACCATTCTACTGGGATCAAAAACAGTGAAAGTAATATATCCATCACTATTCTTCTAGGATAATAAAAACATCAAAGAAATATATCTAACACTATGCTATTATGATCAAAAACAGCGAAAGTAGTATGTCTAACACTATTCTACTGGGATCAAAAACTGAGAAAGTAATTAATCTAACATTATTTTACTAGGATCAAAAACAGTGAAGGTAATATATTTGTTATTGTACTTGATAATGACTAAAGTCTGTCGAAACGTTACACATTTGTCATAAAATTTCTTTCAAAATCCATTCAAGCCTTCCTTTAACAAACTTCATTATTTCACTAGGATAAAAACAACAACATCGGATATAATCTGATAACTCTATTATGACGATAAACAGTAAAGGTTATTATTTAATACAAATAATACACAGAAATATCCCATAAAACTAAGTTATACTATTTGACGGAACTTAGAAATCGCTGATGTAAAGCAACTATTGCTAGAAGTAGTCAAGCTGATGTAATATTATCAGATATCATTCTTTAGAGATTTGAGATAACTAACTCATATAACAAAATGTTTAGATACTGATACATAAACAGAAAATTAGGGTCTGCTAATTCATAAATAAATCTACTGATTGATAAGCAGGTGAGGAAACTAAAGGCTCACACTCAACAATCGACACTCAGTAAACCACAATCAATATTAAATCTAGTGAATAATTAAATTGAAACCAGTTAAGTTACACTCAAACTTAACGTTAGTGTTCCATGAACATTAAGCTTAAAAGCTACGCTCAGTCATAAAATCACAATATAATTGTTAATCACAATTTCTGCAAATCACATTGTAACACGTTAGTAAAACACATGCACAAGCCCAGATATAAAAGTACTAAGTCAGTGTTAACCTGAACATATGCATTAAAGTTAAAATCATGTCCAGCTTAGAAGTATTAAGCCATAAGAATAGACCTTACAAACCATACTGAAAACCTATAAGTCTTATAGAAGCACATATATTCGAGATGAAATTTTATTAAAGCACGTATAAACACAACACGTCCCCCGCTAGTACAGCGGTAAGTCTACAGATTTACAACGCTAAAATCAGGGGTTCAGTTCCCCTTGGTGGATTCAGCAGATAACCTGATGTGGCTTTGTTGTAAGAAAAACTCACACATAAACACAAATATTCCAAAACACACTGTAGCACAAAGATAGTAAATCACTTATGAACAAAAACATTATAAAACATGCTCAAATACAAGATGTTAAATGGGCACATTTCTTATAAAACCGCATTCAAACACAAATTCTTAAACAACAAATATAATTATTTTAAATTATACTCGAACATAAAATTAGCAAACCACAAAAAGAGCCCCTTCACAAATCAATTTTGAATGAAAACGTGTAGAACACATTAGTACCGATTTCATAATTATAGTCAAAAACAAACCAAGTCTCACGAACAACACTTGAACAAAAAAGTATTCTACGTAGAACATGCCCCGTGCCATAGTTGTTGGACATTCAAGCCTGAAGGCTTGTAGTTCAGGGTTTGATACCAACGGTAGGACCAGCGCAAATAACCCTAAATATGCAATTGCGCTTGGAACAACAACTTTCGTATACTAATTAGCTCAAATAATAGGACCGGTATGGCTAGGGGGGGGGGTTAAGGCGTTCGACTCGTAATCTGAGGGTCGCGGGTTTGAATCTCCGTTTCACCAAACATGCTCGCCCTTTCAGCCGTGGGGGCGTTATAAAGTAACGGTCAATTCCACTATTCGTTGATAAAAGAGTAGGCCAAGAGTTGGCGGTGGGTGGTAATGACTAGCTGCCTTCTCTCTAGTCTTACACTGCTAAATTAGGGACGGCTAGAGCAGATAGCCCTTGTGTAGCTATGCGCGAAATTAAAAACAAACAAACAAAAAAGCTCAAATAATCAACATATATGGTCATGCCATTGTTACATGTGCCTAGGTTTAATGGTCGGCCATTGTACAATGATTTTAGAATTCAGTGCGGCAACCGCCGCGACTTTTCTTTGTCTATATAACGCAGATCCATTTAACAGTTTGTCAGGGAAGAATGATTTGGAGATTTCAGTATGAGGACCACAACCTTTATTTATTTATATGATGTAAACCTGTTTGATAACTGAGCAATGTATTATGATTTGAGGATTGGATATAACCACTGTAACTGATTTGTTTTTATGATATAATTACGTTTATTAGATGAACAGTGTATTAAGATCTGAGACTATGGTATTTATGTAATGTTAATCTATTTAACTGTTATCAGTGTATGGAATCACTCAGAAGTTAATAATGTCATTTCTTTTAGCTTGTGGTTAACCTATTGAAGAATAACAATATAATTAACTGTTTCCACTAATAGACATGAGGGGGTGGTTTAATAAGTTCTCTTTTAGTTTTTGGTAAAATATTTATAAAACTTACCTCGGTCAATAGTGTTACAGTTAAAGTATTGGATAATACGTCTGTGTTATCTTTTATATTAGAAAAGTAGTTTTAATTTGTTTTTGGATATATCTTAAACATGTCTTATAGAAAGGGCTGAATTGTTGTTTTCTCAGTGTAATGCTACACAAAGGGACAATATATTCTCTGTCCAATGCTGGGAGTTGAGCCTCAGATTTTGATGTTATAAGTCAGAAAACTTACGCTTACCCATAGAGGGCTCAATACTTTATGTTAAACCAATTAAGAATATACAAATAATCAAGTCACCAAATAACTCTGTATAAGATCGCGAGTAAGTGGAAGTTATCACCACTGAAGTTTAACATTGATGGACTTTCCAAGTTGGTATTGTAATGCCTCCAAAAATATATTGCTTTTGGAAAGGGTGTGTAACAGCTCTTTCCGCAAAATGTTCGTACACTCAGATAATAAAGGTGGATTCAGGTTTGCGGATTTAGAATTTCCAAAATAAGATATCTCTTGTACTTAATGACATTAGGAAATGAAGGAATATGGACCAAGTGGTGAGCCAGGACCATCGAGAAAGAGATCTCCAACAATTCGTATTCCAACTGGGGTAAAAGCAAAATGCATCGACTGGCAACAGATGAGAACTTTGAAGATCAGTAGTAACAGTAATCACCATAAAAAAAGGGCTTCCTTTTGGAAAGGCGACGCAAGTCATATGTACATAACTTGCTTCCAAAACATGTTCATTCAAGTTTTGCATGCCTCAAGTAGCTGAAGAAGAAATTGATTATTCATGCTCTTTCATACAAATATATACCGGTAAAGTCGCAGGACAAACAGACTATGGATGTTTGTGCGATCGGACTAATAAAACGGGCGTTGAAAAAAAGATCTTTCTCGTACACTACATGACTTATGGAAAGCTTTCATGGACTAAGGGTAGGCTTTGGACATAACAGCTTTGCGACGAAGCCTGTTGTGCATGTTGGATAAATTCACAGACAAATATATTCAGAAAACATAGTTTACACTGATTACAAAATTGTTTAATTGTGTAACTTATTGTTTAAATTAAAACAAAGTGTTTTTAGTTTTTACAATTAAGTCACTGTTACAGAGAGGGATATTTATTAATTAATAATTCTTGAAAGGGGCCGCGTTTAAAATAAAATAATATGGTTTTATTTTAGCCAGTCTGTGATTATTTAAACCTTTGTACTGTCTCATGGTACTTTTAGTAAACTTGGTAAAATATAATTTCCCTATACAAGTTTTGAAATAGAGAAGATTTTGATGATTTAATATCAAGGTTATAATTGTTTCCTGCAGATCTGTCTATGCTTATCTTGAGTTAACTTTATTATTGGTCAAGACGAATCCTTTTATATTAACAATGGGTTCTTCAGCAGACTAATCTCTTTGCTTTCGTGTAAATATACTTAACTGTTTGTTGTAATTAAACACAAAGCTACACAATGGTATAGAAACACGATTTCCATTGTTCCTAGTCCGCAGACATAAGGCTGTACCACCGAAGAGCATATTTAAATGCGAAACAGCACCAACTTTTCCTTAGTTTGTTCAATTTGGATTAATAAAAAACAACAACAAAAGGATTTATAAGAGTTGAACGTAATTTATTTGTTAAAAACAAGCGACTGTTGTTAACTTTCACTATGTCGTGTGTCACTCATATTAAAGCGTTTATAGCTCGGTCACTAATATTCAGGCAACAAAATTACTTGCCCAACCTCAGTTCTGCTTTCAACAGTTTGTAAATATTTAAACAAACAGAAACTCTTCCACGAGCCATATCTTTGTATGACGTCAAATAAGAAACTCAATTTTCATCACATACAAGTAATAATGCCAATTTGGACCCGCCCTTTCAAGTATTAGTATGGAATAAAACAGAAACTTCTATCTATTTTTGTTTTTTTTCGAGGAGTAAGAGACTTTGTTGGTCTAATGACATTTTTCCGACCATCAGTTTTTAATCAAACCAAAGTGATCTATAATACAAAAAAAAACATGTTATTTATGTTGCAGTAAACCAAATACGAATCGAAAGGCCATTACAGGGCTCAGATAGAATCGAATAAAGTTAGTGACAAAGAAATCATCTGTGGGTGAGGGAGGGGTAGACTAACACTACGTACTGTAGTGACTTCTAGCACCTTCAGGCACATTAATATGTTTCCTGTTTTCACACAGGGATTTTTTTTTTGTTTGGAATCAATTCATCGAACGAATTCTGGGAATAGAATGTTTATTCCAGGAAAAACAATAGGAACCTGGGCCAATTCAACTTGTATTACTGTAATAACACAATAAAAACATACAGACAGTTTACTTCTCATATTGTTTGTCAGTTAGTATCGTTGTATAGCACGTGGTATACTCATAGCCTTAGCTATGCATTTGTATTTTATACCCATAAATACCTCTGCTAGTTCAAGTAACAGATATGCCAGCATGGATAACAGTCGTTCCGAATACGAAATGAACAGTAGTTATGTTTGTTGTAAATGGGTTCTTTAATTTCTTGGTCTAATTGTATGACTCAAGAAAGATAGAAACAATACCCATGAGAACTAAAAACTTGAATTAGTTTCCAAGTTAAACTGTAACTAAGTTGGAGCCTAGCAAATACTCTACTCTAGTTTGTAACAAAAATATGATAATTAGAACCAAAAGTCATATCTTTTACTTGGAAATATCTAAAACTAAGTTTTACGTTTCACAACTGTTGTGTTGACACGGTACACACGTTTTATTGACATGGTACAACTGTTGTATGCAAATGCTGCGTTAATATAATAAGACTATAGCGTGGTTGGGTAAAAATGTTGTGTGAATCTGACACAAATGTCGAGTCGATATAGCACAACTGTTGTGTGAATATGGTACAAATGTCGTGTTAATATGGTACAAATGTTTTTTTGATGTGGCACATATATCGTGTTGATATAGTACAACTGTTGTATTGATATGACACAAATGTCGAGTTGATATGGCACAACTGTTGTGTGGGTGTGGTACAAATGTCGTGTTCATATGGTACAAACGTTTTTTTGATGTGGCACATATGTCGTGTTGATATAGCACAACTGTTGTGTGGGTGTGGTACAAATGTTGTGTTGCTATAATACAACTGTTGTATTTATATGGCACAAATATCGTGTTAATGTGGTACAAATGTTGTGTTGCTATGATACAACTGTTGTATTGATATGGCACAAATATCGTGTTAATGTGGTACAACTGTTGTGTTCATGTGTTACAACTGTTGTTGATATTACAGACTGAGACACTGAGCTCATAATTTAATTTTGTTGTTTTTTTTCTTCTCGGGAACATTTGAATTTCTAAAGACAAAATCCACTGAAACGTTCCGTTTTGTTCATGCTCTTACAATAGAATGTATTTTGATAATGCTAAAACATTAAACTTGTTTTGACTTTCAGACAACTGCTGAATGAAATATTTAAAAACACGACTTAAAATGTATGTATTTTTTGATACAGTACAAACAAAAGATGTAAAACTAAATACCAAAACCGTTTACTTTGATGAATGAAAAGTGTAATGGCTGTATAAAGGTATTATTAACCTGAATTTCCTTTGTTGGCTAGTCTTCCACTTTCTCTCCTTACGTATATATAAACAAGATACCAAATGTTACATTATTTAGAAACATGTATGTCATATAGGGGTTACAGACATTTCCTTGGCATACTGTATATTGAATTAATCATGTATTTTTTCAATGGTTTAACTGTTATATGGTTTTACTGAAATTAGTACTTTAAAGTTTAAGAAAATTATGAATGCGAACCTTGTCAATCGCTGAAGAATAGAGTTTGCGTACATAATTGGTGCTAAAGTGTGTGTGGTAAGAAATGGTCTCTACTTGTATAGATGCCGATTTTATTGTATCAATAACAGCTCACGTTAATTATGAAAACCAGCCTTGTAGTTTTAATAAAATGTCGAGTTTAATCTGCACTTAATACACACAATAAGACCTAGAGGAAAACACATACAAACAAAGAGAGAAAATGGGAAAATATAAGTGAAAGCAATAATTTGAAGTAAAAAAAACAGTTTTTAAAGTTAGGCTACTCTTGTCAGTTTGGAAAGCACTTTTCACTCTTAGTTGACATTGCTCTAGTCAAGGTGTTGTATCATAAGTTTCAAGCTCTGAGCTTTTAAGTCCCAGAGGAGAAGGAGGCTAGCTCATATGGTTTGATTTTTTTTTCCAACTGAAATTCCTAAGGCTTTTAAAAATAACTTTATTACTTATAAAGATCGGACGTCTTTGACGTGTGCACGTATCTTCTCTCGCCGACTGACATTAACATCGAGGGTGCATTCATTCATTTACAATAAAGTCGTTGTTTTTTTTCCCGAGGAGACTCTAGAGTGTTTTGGAGTGCATATCTACACTTCAATTTCAATTAACCTTGACAGTAGGAATGACTCTCACTTCCTTAACATAAACAAGACAGAACACGCAATAATAGGTAAAAAAAGAATAGGCACATAGACTTCTTTGCATCAGTTCTCGAGAATGTCATTTGTTTGGGCATTGCGATGTCTTCTCAATGGACATCGTTGTCTTGTGTCTAGCGTGTTCACGCGCTTTAGGAAAATCAACTGGACATTTCATCAAAGCCTCATTAATCAATTGATAAGTAAAGTGTATGAATCTTTGAAGGTTTTTTTCTTCCCATACTGCGTCGTCAGTCTCGCGTCCACATTATTTTTCTGTTTTTTTTTTTTTAATGTCTCTGTCTTTGGCAAAACGAAAATGAAGTTTCATTCTTCAAAGACGACGGAAAATCACTGATGACCCCAAGACAGTGCCCGACACTTCCGTCTGTTGATTAGACAATGCATCATCGACAGTTCAGATCGAAGTTCGATTGTAACAGATGACACTATTGCATGTGAACATGAACAGATTAAAAATGGTCAGCCGTTACCTCGTACATGAGGGAGGTGGGGACAGACTAGTAAAACCGTACAGGAAACGGTTTTACTGAATTCAGTTTTTCTCCATTCGTCCGAACAGTTGTTTAGTATCACACAGAGAAATTCCGAGAAGAATAATTTTAGCAATTATATAAAGTTTTTCTTCAGCATATGGATTATTATAGTATGTAATCCTGACCACCTTCAAGTCTGTTGTGTTTTGTTGTTGTTGTTTTTTTTGCATGTAAGGGTGCAGAAAAAGATTCGATACGGAATCAATGCCGTTAATGCGAATTTATCGTGCGATAATTAATTCAGACAGCATACGTTGTTGATATTGAATATACATATGTCGATAGCCAATTCATGATACACTTACATTTGTGTTTTGGATACAAATGAAAGAAAAATAACAAGTTACGCTAGTTGAAAGTTGGGAATGAATTTATTTTCAAAAAAAGTACGATATAATAGCTTTTCTATAAACACAAATATGGAAGTTTGCCAATTATACAGTACAAAAGATATGTTTAAAACGCGATTATCAGTTCATACAAGTATGAATAGGAGAAAATGTTTGAAATATCTCTCTGTTATTTACTTTTATAAACAGAGTTCACAAACTAATTGATACTTATAGACATACCGTACTTACGTGAATGTTTAAAACTTCTTACACGAAAGAGCATGTGCAAATAATTTTGTTTGGACCCCAAGAAAAGAATGTTTTAACTTTTTAACTCATTAGAGAGAATGAACGTGAAGTATGTTTTAGTCACGATGTCTGCGTTCGAAATGTCTTAAGTATTTAAAACGTAAAGTAATTTAAATAGTGTTTCTCTGTAAACTCCAGAGATATGTGTGAGTGTACGTTAAGGCACATTCATACTCCTCTCTATACGTATTAATATTTAATAAAAGATCATATATATAAATTAGAACTACTTAACACGAATATTTTAAAGATGACATGTATGGAAATGGTGATACTGATATTTGTTTGAAACGTATACCACAGAAGTATTTTTTTTTTTCATAGGTAAGGTTATTTCTATGCTGTGTACGTTTCCCTACTACTTTATTTACAGATAATCGGATTGTTCCAAGGCTAACTACCTCATGTAAAAAACTACACATTTTTGTACAACGATGTAGATATAGTTTCAAGCCACAATTAGCGGTAGCAGGCCTATAGCTACATTATCTCAGCACAATAGTCATGCGTTTCAGGCACGTGACAGAAGGTTACATGTTTTGTTAGAGGTTAAACTCTGACAAACCATAGAGTTGTTTGTGCCATACGTTCGAATTTCGAAGACAGGAAAACATCGTCAAATTAAGAAAGACGTTATATAGTGTGGACATTTAATTCGAACAAAGCGTAATATTATGATGTATAGACAACATTATTGTAGAATAAAATGAGTCATTATTCTGATATCGACTCTCTATTTTTTTGTAAATTTTCACTAAGCAAGAAGCAAAACATGATAATATTGTGTGTGGATATCCGCTCAAAATACTATGTAATGTAGATATACATGCGGTTAACAACAACTCCAAAAATGTAAAACACTATGTTACAAGAACTTGTACTACAAATAAATACGGTATTTTGTTGTGTTAATATTTAAAGAAGATATGTTATTTGTTTTTGACGAGATTCACTACAAAGTTATGATGTGCTAATATTTGCTGTAAGTAAGTTGTGATATTACTTTGCTAGTTAAACAAGTAGTAAATTAAGTGCCCCACATGATAATATTGTGTGTGGATATCCGCTCAAAATACTATGTAATGTAGATATACATGCGGTTAACAACAACTCCAAAAATGTAAAACACTATGTTACAAGAACTTGTACTACAAATAAATACGGTATTTTGTTGTGTTAAGATTTAAAGAAGATATGTTATTTGTTTTTGACGAGATTCACTACAAAGTTATGATGTGCTAATATTTTCTGTAAGTACGTTGTGATATTACTTTGCTAGTTAAACAAGTAGTAAATTAAGTGCCCCACAGTGGCTCAGCGGTATGTCTGCGGACTTACAACGCTAAAAACCGGGTTTTGATACTCGTGGTGGACAGAGCACAGATAGCCCATTGTGTAGCTTTGTGCTTAATTCAAAAACAACAACAACAACAGTAAATTAAGTACGATTTCACGTTGTGAAAATATCTCTTCCAAATGAACTGGAATATGACATTGTACTGACGTATATCACAGTGCTAAAAATTACCTAAGGTTGTGTGGACATCTACTTCAAAAAAGCATGTCTTCACGCTGTAAAAACATTAGTTACAAATAAACTGGGACATTGCGTTCTGTTGGTATGTATCATAGACCAAACGATTCCTTAGGTTGTGTTGACACACTTTAAACAAAATATGATTTTACGTTGTGACAACATCTACTCTAAATAAACTTAGGCATTACGTTGTATTGACACATATCATAGACCAAATCTCCTTAAGCTATGTTGACAAAATTGTTAAAGTAAAAATGTCATTACGTTGAGTTTACACAGGCTTTATATAAAATAATACAGTACATTGTGTTGACTCATACTGAAAACTAAGTATAACTTGCTGTTGCGTTGACATCTGCTCCCAAATACAGTAGGATATATCTTGTGTTGTCTCATAATACAAACTCTAAGTAACACATATCGTTATGTTGACTCTTATAAGCTGCATACTATGACTTTACGTTGTGTTGACATCTGTTTGAAATAAAATAAGACATTACATTAAAGTGTCATATGCTGCAAAAGATCTACTACATTGTTATATTACCACACACTGTATTGTTGTACAATAGTTCACACATATTAAAACAAAACAAAACATTGATTTCGTTTGTTTGTTTATTGGTGAGCGAGAATCTAAACAGCGGGTTATCTAAGGTGTCTATCGCAGGGAACAAAATACTGATAAAAACATTCAGTATTGATGCTAAAGAAAGATATTACGTGTTATACAATATATCTCAGATATATAGAGTAACATCGGAAATAATTTTTTACAAGATACCGTACTCTGCAGATAAGATGTAAAATGAAGTTGAAATACATACAGCCAGCAGTTTACATATATATACATCTTATAAATATTATTTTAGTTTTCAGTTGTATTTCCTATTAGTATTGTATTAATCTATCCAAGAATAGTTTTGAAACACTTTAAATGTTTGATCGTTCTCATTAAGAGCTTTACATTTAACTTAAGTAAATCAAATGATACACTCAAGTGTTAAAAGTAACTGTAAACACAATACTTATTTTAATTATAAACTGTTATCATCTTTCTTTATGTAATTGTTTTGTTTTTTATTAAAATTATCAATTTATTTGTGTAATTGTATTATTTCATCTTGAACCAATGTGAAAAACATTTTTAAGCGCACGTACCAATATCTTTATATATATATATATATATAAATGATGATAATTTATATTTCAAGATGCCATTCATTATTACATGAAATTTATGCGTATATGCATATACCTTCATTTAAAGTCCGTAAAATCCCGTAAGTAGAATTTTTGTCGGGAACGCAGCCAGTTCGGTTCTCGGTATGATACAATATTAAGCAAGTTTAACTATTAAAATACAACAAAAATAAGATAGAAAGAAAGAGTAAGAAATGGAAAAAGCCAAACCATGTACACGGTATGTATATAAAGATTAATCGAAGTTAACGCCCTCAATTCAAGTGGAGTTCCCTTAAAATGATTGTCATGTCAGCTTTTAGTGGGCGAGGTTAGGTGCATGTACTTGTAACATCTTTTATCGACTCCTTTAAACAATTCGTTCAGGATTGTAAACTATAAGGTTTTTTATGTAAATTTACATTCAAAGTTCAATATCTTTTGCATGTTGTGTTGTATTGAACAGGCTGACATAAATGTGATAAAATTTACCTGTTTTCTCCATACACAAAATAAAAAACGATTATTTTGGGAAGGGGGTTTTAAAATAATTTCAACTTACATAAGAAATGTAACTTTTCTTCGCAGAACCTCAAAAATTACTATTGAATACTCTTAAAACTGAGAAATAAAACAGTGCCGAGAAATTCTGATAGTTTAATATACACAGAGTATAAATGAATACGCTTATAACACACAATTTGACTTGAAAAAGGAAAAGTGGACCAAATACATATTTAAAAGTAACAGTTCTTTTCGCGCGCAAATTATCCCATAATATATTCATAAGTTATCTCTTTTTCTGTCTATTAAAATTTGGAATGAAACTGAATTTCAGTTAACATAGGAATACGATCGGGTGTTGATAGAACAGATAAAACAATGGTTACACTTTGGTTTATGTTCCATATGTATATTTTAAATTTCTTAAAGGAAGATAATTCGTCGTAACATTATGTATTATTGTACGTCTGAATCATGAAATAAATACCTTTTTTCTTCACCGTTTTGTTTCCTTTGTTTAAGTGAGGTTGAAACATGCGATTATATCTTGTAAAGTGAGAAGAACAAAACAGAAAACAAAAAAAAATATTTGTTGAAATCATGAACTCCAAATATTTAAATTGAAACATTAATAATCTACCTTTAATCGAAAAATATAATTGAAAATTTTCATGTTGCCAAGATGTTGCTGAGAGCAGTATTATAATGTAAGAAACCTGAAATTCTCAACGATGAATGCAACGCTGAGCCACTACAAAACTGTTAGAATACATCGTCGTATTCTTAGGCTAAAAATGAAAGTTAAAACGACGAGAAATTTCATTCATCACGTAGGTGTTTGGTTCTTCTATACAAATATAAAGTAGTTAATACCATCAGTTCAGTAATTTTTTATTTTTCTTTATAGTCGATTCGTAGCCCGTAGCTCTCACAGAAGCTTTTTTTATATATTGAAACGATGTCATTTCCAAAGAAACCGCTTCCTTGGGTTATGAAGCTTTCGCTCCACGGGACCTAGCAGACTGTTTTTTACGGCCTTGTTTTCTGCAGTGCGGAAATGTCGCATATCGCTGCATCCCCCTACTTCGTTGCCATAGTAACCAGGAAATCTCGAGTAATATAGGGAAAACGTCAAAGTTGTCAATAGCAACCGCAGTTTTAATAACCTAGAATTTCGCCTCGTCTGCCTGGAAACTGTAGACTGTTACATCCTTCTAAAGAAAATTTTCTTCGGGGTTTCAAAAGTAATTAGATAGAATGGCGGCTTGTGATGAGAGACAGCCGCTACCTTGCTAAACGATTTTTTTTTTCTTGTGACGACCCAAACGACAAAGAATAAAGGGTGAAAGACAATCTTTAATGTTTAATATTCCACAAATCGTTTGTTACTGTAACGAAGATAACCAAGTAGATGCATTTTACAATCTCACGAAGCAATTAGAGAATCGTGTTGTCCAGCTTTACGTCACTTTTCTGATTTTCGATTATGCAGTATCATCAGAAACGTATTCATCCACTAAAACTCAGAAGTATGTTGTTATTAAGCACAAAGGTATATTTGTTCTCTCCCCGCCATGAGTATTGATACACGGTTCGTAGCAGACATACTTGATGAGGAGGCACTCAGAAAAAAGTAATGAATGTACAATGAAACATTTTCGGAAAGGGATGTAAACTTATAACCAGGCGTGGCCTAGTGGTTAATATTGCCAGAATGTGGATCCGAGGGTCCAAGTTTCGCGTCCCAATGCCGCAAGAAAACTGTCGTGGCTCTTTGATCGAATGCTCCTATTGTCTCAGATGAGTGTAGCTCAAGAGCTGATGTAGGTGACGTTGGTTAGCTGCCTTACTTCTGATCTACCAATTCAAAATCAGATAAGACTATGCAAACACAGCCCTTGTATACAGTTGTGTGACTATATTAAATAAACCCAATGTACTATATTGGCTTTGTTTAGCACATCAGTATAGACAAGACATCTTATAAACCGGAACCATATAGTACCTGAAACTATCTTGTTAGGATTTACAAAATAGTGGAAGCAGCCCGTGTTACAAAGAAAGCCTGACATACCGCGTTTAAAACCCCAGTTCTTACTACAAATCGTAATAGAATTAGCCATATTTTTTATTTGTTTGTTCATAAGCTACACAATGAACTACCCGCACTCTGCTATCCGCGAGGAACCGAATCTCGGGCTGCAAGCCCATAAAGTTATTGTTGACGCCCCAGGAGACTAGTGATGCTCAATCTAACAGGGTTTTTTGTTGTTGTTGTTCTGTTATCTAGAAGAAAGTTAAAGCGGGTAGTTGAGTGTTTGTAATGATATGGCTAGTTATTGAGTGAATTACATTTTTTTAGTTTGTAATGTTTCTAACTCAGACTCATTTATTATAAAAATGTTTTCACATTAAAATTGTTCAAATCATTTATTTTTTGTGGGAAATACATCTTACATAAATTTGATAATACATTTGTTAAAAATATTTGTCTACAGTACAGAATATGGTTTCTCTGCAGCTCTCTAATGTAAACTCATGCGTTTTTACCTCCTGGTCCGGCATGGCCAGGTGGTTAAGGCCCTCGACTCGTAATCCGAGGGTCGCGGGTTCGAATGCATGTCACACCAAACATGCTCGCCCTATCAGCAGTGGGGGCATTATAATGAGAGGGTGAATCCCACTATTCGTTGGTAAAAGAGTAGCCAGAGAGTTGGCGGTGGGTGGTGATGACTAGCTGCATTTCCTCTAGTCTTACACTGCTAAATTAGGGGCGGATAGCGCAGATAGCTCTTGAGTAGTTTTGCGCGAAATTCAAATCAAACCACGCCTTTTATCTCTGAAGTATTTGTTCTATTAGGAATGATTTTTGTAGCCAAGAGATAAACATAAAAACGTATAATTCTGAGACCGATCCTTGCAATGTCAACTGTACAGACAATTGAGATATTGTCGCGTTGAACGAATACAAAGATTGATCTTGAGTTGGCAAGAAATATGCGTTGAAATTTCTATATTTATTGCCAGTCAAATATATTTTATTAAATAAATTTAAATATTTTAGAAGAATTCTGTTTGGGTGGAATCAAGTACAAACCTACACAATGGGCTATCTCTGCTCTGCCCACCAAGGGTATCGAAAACCGGTTTCTATCAGTGCGTGAGTCTGCAGAGATACCGCTCTACTACCGGAGTGCGTTTTTAAAGGAAGACCATATGAAATTAAATAAACAACAACAACAAAGTTCTTTGTTACAGGTTCTGGCGCCTTGGTATGAACCTTGGAATGTTCGATATCTCGAAGCTATTGATTATGTAGCCTACGATTTTTACACATCAATAATTATATGGCTGTTTCGATTTGGAAACGTTGGATCTCGTATTACACTCCATACATTTACACTGGAGAACACGGTTTTAATTTCTTGTGGAGGAAGTAGTATCAAATGATAAGCAGAGATAACGTTTTCCAGCATGGATTCAGTAAAGTGTATCGGGTATCAACCGTACTGAAGAACCCAGGGAATATTATCACGATTTGCTTTGAGTATCAAATAAACATATAAAACTAATACAAAAACTGATCTTTTTTATGTCATTTTATCTTCCACTCCATTTTTTAAAGAGTATCAGTAAGATATTTATTTTAATTATGCATAACGTTGAAACTTCTGTGTAGATTAATGTTAAGGTATTTTTCTCTCACTCCAATCGATGTTAGATTTAAACCGACTATTCCAGGAGAATACGTAGTACATGTTAAGTAATATTTACTTGATTAATAAGGAAAGGAGGAAAATGTTCGTTAAAAGAAACTGAGTGGCAAAAATATGTCGTTTTGTTTTCCTGGCTGTGTTAGTGTGTTAAAACTTCGTAGGAGCTCCCACAACTTTAAGTTAATAGAAATAGTGTTATTTTTTCTGAATTCATATAATGTAACATGTTCTCATAAAGACAAGAGAAATCTCTTGGCATATCAGAAATAAACTTCTTCTGTTTGGCATTGCAGGTTACGAATCCTACACTTTAGCTTGTTAAATTGTTCTGTAGAATGGTAATTATATAAAAAAAGTAATCTGACATAAAAACTTCCACACTTCTCTTGTCGTTATTACGAATGTTTTCAATTTTCATTTATTGACGTTTTCTGGAACATTAAATTAAGTAATAAAAAATATATCAGATTTGTTATTGTATTGAGTCTGATGTGACAAGCTAGGTTATGTGACTGATCGTAATGTTGCTAAACGAATAAAAACTTAATTTGAATGGTAAAATGTCTTGTCCAGTGCTTCGAAAATATTCAAAGGGTGGAATTTCTTTTACGTTGTGGTGGTGGATGTATTTCTTTAAATTCTGGTGGCTAATCTCGAAACCAACATACTAACCTCCTAGGCTTATTCTTCGTTTCGGTAAGCTCATTGCTTTAGATTCTTTTGTATTCTTTACACATACAAATACACTAGTAAGCTTGGAAATATTCCTTTGTTTTGGTAGTTTTATTTCTTGAAATATGTTTAAATCCTTTATCAACCAGCTTTGTTTTTTTAGATCTTCGTGGATACTCTTGCAAACAGCAAGATGAACACATGCATATTTGTCTTGTTATTCTTACTTTTGCTAGGTTTATTCCTATATATTTGTGAAGATATTCATAAAACAAGCAGGGTGATCACAACAATGAACCTTACACTAGTGTTTTGCCCTTCATGTAATCACGAAGCTCTTACAATGGCTACAAAACATTGTTTTCATTCATTAAAATGGATCTCAACTCTGTCAAGTTTGAAGCAATATTCAGATTTTAGCCCAAAATGATCTATACGATGGCATGATGGTCCTGTTCCTTGCGCTGTTATTGATCTATTTATGTATCTGAGTACGTTTTGACTTGTATCGTTCTTTAGTCCAAGTTTAGTCTAAATATCACCTTCTCTCATTCCCATTACGTCTCTGTAGCAACCATTTAAAAAGCTAGAACCGAAAGTTTAGAAAAGCATAACTGAAATTCCATGTTAGGTTTATATAATTACTGTCCATAGTACAAACGCCAATACTTTTATCATAAACACCATGACTATTTGTAGGCTTACCTTAAATCCCAAGACAAGTTATACATGATATTCATCAATTGTTCACACAACGTCCTATAACACTCCAAGTCGCTCTACAGAGTATTGTCCAAGATGAATAATTTGATTCAGAATACATTATGATGATATCACTAACATTTGTGTTTACCTCAACTCAAAACAGATTAAAAAGTGTTTGATATGACGTAGTTGCTACACTATCCTTCATTACTTGTACAGAAATGAAATTTTTATTTTTTTTTCAATTTTTCAGTAGTTTAAGAGGAAGAATAAAAAACCCGTGTAAGACCACGTACAAGCGTTAGGGAAATGAGACGCTGTCCATTCAATTTTGGCAGTTGTTTTGGTTTTAAATCTTTCAGGTCTCTTTGGAGGCCTGAAATACAACCAGAGGCATTCAGAAACTGTTGAAACACCGTCCTTGCTGTAATGTTATTTCAATGAAAAAGGTTTTGCTGTCCACGTGACGACTTTTGATAAATAATGTATTGAGGTCTCAAACACCATGCGTGGATACTTTCTTACGAATTCAGTAGAAAAGGCTTTTCTACGTGAGACACCCCAAGGGTAGTTCAATATGCACAGTATTTTATTAAAGGACATTAGTCCAAGAATCACGCTCAGATTTTAAATGAGCTACCTGGAAAATTGTCCAGACACATTGGTTTGGAGTCTTTTTTTTTTTTTTTTCATAGGACTATTTCACACTTTAAAACGTGAGAGTTTTGATAATGTAAACAGTAAACTTAACGTAAACTAAGTTTCGAAGAAGATAACCACAATATACTTTGGGACAACATACGTTTGAAATTCAACAGACGCAAAAGGATTTTTGAATGACGGTTAGATCGTGTTTAATTGCTTTGTTTAATGATTTAGAAATTTGCCCACTATAATACACAGATCTGAGCAACAGATTAAAGTCACAAAGCTAAATAATAAAATAAGATATTTTTTCATATAGATGTTAAAATTCAGTAAACATTAGAGGCGGATGATAAATAAACACATGCAAACATGTTTTGATGGAAATATGATTTCCTGAATGAAATAAATTACCAATAAATAAGTATATATATTTATCTTATTAAATTCTGTTTGTTCGCTTGTTTTCAATTTTCGCGGAAAGCTACACGGGAGGTCTCTGCGCTAACCGTCCTTAGTTAAGTAGTGTAAGACTAGAGGAAAGGCAGCTAGTCATCATCATCCATCGCCAACTCTTGGGCTACTCTTTTTTTTACCACCAAATAGTAGGAATTACTGTTACATTATAAAGCCCCCACGGCTGAAAGGGCGAGTATGTTTGGTGGGACAGGGATTCGAACCCGTAACCCTCAGATTATGAGTCAAGCGCCCTAAACATCAAATACCTTCTCAAATCAGCCTTATAACAGGAAATATTGAGATATTTTAGTTTTGTATAAGCCAAATATGCAACGTCTTCATTGACTGGAAAATTAAAATTAGATTAGTTTATCAAATTTGAATAAAATGTGTTTGTGTACTATGAGCCATTTGATATTTACCGAAAATACAACATTTCTTTTCAGTGTTGCTAAACACAATGTAATAATCAAATAAACTTAAAAATAAATATTTGGCTTTTGATCCATATGTTTGTGTCTTGAATTTCGCGCGAAGCTACTCAAGGGTTATCTGCGCTAGCCGTCCCTAATTTAGCAGTGTAAGACTGGAGGGAAGGTAGCTAGTCATCACCACCCACCAGGAATTGTTGGGCTACTATTTTACCAACGAATGGTGGGATTAACCATAACATTATAACGCCCCCACGGCTGAAAGGGCGAGCATGTTTGGCGCGACGGGGATGCGAACCCGCCACTCTCAGATTACGAGTCGCACGCCTTAACATGCTTGGCCATACCGGGCCAGTTATTAACGACTTGCCCCCCCCGCTAGTACAGCGGTATGTCTCCGGATTTACAACGCTAAAATCAGGGGTTCGATTCCCCTCGGTGGGCTGAGCAGATAGCCCGATGTGGCTTTGCTATAAGAAAAACACACATTAACGACCTGAGCTGCATTTTAGCAACTGTGTACAAGTATGTACAAGTGTTTGAATTGAAAATTTGTGGTGGCAATAATAAAGCTCTCCTGTATTGAAATAAAGCAACACAGAATTGTATTATTATTCTGTAAAGGTACAAGTTGAGTTTTCATAGCTGTGAGCCTTTACTAAGAACTTATATGAAACACAAGCGTGGAATGTAGCAAGTATGTTAGTTGGAATTTCAATAAAAATAAATGAGGCATTTCTGTCATTAATACAAAAGAACACATGATGGAATATGTGATGACGACAAAAACATTTTGGAGAAAGAAAAATAAAACTTAAAAACGAAAAATAAAGGTAACATGAACTTACACAAAAATAAACTCGGAGTGGAAGAGTCTGTGCATAAGAAAAAATACACAGAATGAGAGAGAGAGAGAAGAGAGAAATGTTGAACCAAAAGTAAAAAACAAACTGACGAAATGGAAGAATGAGAGAGATATAGTCTATTGGAACAGAAATGCTAAATGAAAAATGGATGAAACAGAGAAGTGAGAGGAAATGTAAAAGCGCATAACTAAGAGAGAAACATGAGAGAAGAGGATACAAAGTAGAATCTGAAACCATGAGAAGCGAAAGAAGGGAAGAATTTTGGAAAGTGATTTATAAAAGAACAAACAAAGTAAAAATAGAGGACACCTAGAAGGAAGTGAAAAAGTGGGAAGTGAATACAGAGGGGAAAATAGAAATAAAAGAGGAAAGAACACAAGTAGGTGATATGTAAGGTAAAAGAAGGGCACAAGGGAAAATCTGGAATATATACAAAAAGGAAAACAATGGGAAACAGAGGTGAAAACGAAGAGTACAGAAACTTGGAAAACAAAGAGAGAAACAGAGACGGAAATGAAATAGAAGGAATAAATAGTAGAGCACGAAAAAGAATATAAACAGAAAGAAAAATGGAAAGGAGACACAGACAAAATATTTTAAAAAATCAAACTTACAGGAAATGTTAAAATGAGACCACAAAGATGATATTAGAAAGGTCATATATAAAGGAGATATAGAGTAGATGATAGCAGAGACCGTAAACGAAACAAGTCACAAACAGGGAAGATTTGAAGAAATGAGGGCATAGATAATAGACAAAAAAAGCGATAAGGCACTTATAAAGGTGTCCGGAGAATAGAAAGCTACAGAGAAGATACTTCTTGTAAAAGGGAATTACCCTGTATCTGAAATGAATTTGTTTCACTCTAGTGTCATTTCATTGTTCGTTTATTAGTTTGTTGTAAACTATAAACTTACAAAGTAGGTTGTCTTTGTTCTGCTCACTGGCGGTATCGAATCACAATTTTAGTGTTATAAACCTACTGGCTTATAGAAAAATGCTAAGATTTAAACAGCACACCGAATAGTAATGTAAGATTGAGAGTTTGTTTTGAAAAAAGCACACGAGCCACAAAGTTACAATGTGCAGTTTTGATAATTACATTTGGTATCGCTATAAAGATGTATTCAGATCAAAGTTAAAGTAAAAAACTTGCTGGTGCAAAGATACATTACAAACTGAGAGAAAATGTCATGGTCAAGTACTTTATGGTTAAACAGATCATGAAATGTGTTTCAAAGTCCCCGATATTTTAATGAATAACAGAAAATGTAAGAACACTTTCTATATTATCTTAATATTTATTAGCCAACATAAGATTCAGTAGAAAATGCTTTATGCAAATGCCTTGAAATTAGTATGTTATTTCATTACTGAATTCAATACAGTTGTCCTTGAATTACATTATCCAGCGATGAATTATAAAATATTTTTCTATTCAAATTCAAAACATCTTGGTGGTCGGTCCAACGAGCTTATAACGTTAAACATCATTGTGCAGATTTATGATTAACAACAAACAATAAAACTTTGTATTAAAACGTAATCTTCTGTTAAAAAAAAGGTCACAGGGAGATTGACCAAACTTTTAAACTTTTCTATAGGTTGTATAAAGTTGTATACGTACCTGTGTTTAAACAGATTTTGTAGCCTTTTAAATATCTGTCACAGTCCAATGGGAATTTTATACACATTTAACATTTTAAAGGTATTTTTCTTTACTTGATTGCACTTCATCCAAAACAAAAATCAACCTTTAATTTATCAAACAAAACAGTATGAATTTAATTGTAGAGTATTTAAAACCATATTAACCTGTGATAAGATTTATTCTGGTAGTGCAAAAGCTTATAATGCTCCACAATGTATCTAGTTAATGATTTTTTTCTGGAAGTGCAATATCACTTGAAGTTTCTATCACAATTGTAGTTTCCGATGAACACTTCTTCTTGCAGTGTAAAAACATATCCGATTTTTGCAACAACTGTAATTTTTTATGAACCTTTCCACTAGCGGTGCAACAGCATGTAAATGGTTTAAAACCGTTCTAATTTTTGGTGAACCCAATTTTAGCTGTGAGATGTCTTTTTTGAACAATGTAAAGTACTTATAACTGTTCTAATTTATGAACACTTCTTCTTTTGAAGACAAAATGTTAAGTATAAAATATGTAACGGTTGTAATTTGTGATTATCTCTTCTTGGTGCAGAATAATTGTTTGTGTTTAGTGGAACTTTTTTCTGTTAAATACAACCGCTTCTAAGATTATTAAGCCATATTAATTCAGAAAAAAAAACTCTCCTGAAATTTCAGGAGCAAAAAAAACAACATTGCAAAAGGCTTTGATTATTATGGACAATTTCATGTGCAAGTGAAAAAAAACAACTTACTAATGGTATTGAACCCGTAGTTCCTGACCGTATCATCGGTGTGAGGACCTCACGTTGTTTGTTAAAAATTGTTTGAATTTTCAATCTGTTTTAAAACGTTAGGGTCGATCTTATTAATAGTAGAAACACACGCATCGCTCGAAACCTAAGGTAATCACAAAATAAATTACAATACGTAACGTCCATTTAAAACGAAAGTAGATACGTGTAAACGACGTTTCGAACAACGGCTCCTCGCCAGGATAAAACCTGTTAAGCCTAATGAAGAACGTCTCTGAAATAAATGTTTTATTTATATATTTTTAAATTACCTTTGAATCATGACTGTTCACGTGAATGGCTTTGGATAAATAACTTGCTTAAAAATTAAATACGAAGAAAAGATAAGTGGAAAGTTAGGTCATTGAAAGAAAATAAGGGATGTTGCGAATATTATGATTTTTGTAGGTCCGGCGGTAAAATATCTGAAAACGTTTGAGCTTGCTTATTTCCAGTGCGTTTTCAGTGATATTCTTTTGAGATATGCACTTTGAAAACACGTGAAAAGCCCCTGAAAGACAGCAGTGGCAATAATGTGCTCTATTCGGAATAACAAAAGGTGGGGAGAAAGCACTTCCTGGGCTTCTTTCTGAGTTTTTCTCCACGTGAGGCCTCCCCCAGTTTCTCTCTCTATTTCCTTCTCGTTTGAATGTTGTGTTGGAATATTATTACTTATAGCAACGGTCTGTTGAAGTGGAGACTGGAAATAGAAAATAGCAGGCTTTTTTTTTCAAAAAACCGTTTCTGTAGAACATAATAAAAACGCTTCGTTGAAGGCCAGCAGCGATTCTAAAAAGTTAAAAGGTGAAAATTTACATTTAATGTCAGAACACCACTTCTGTCTTTTAATAATTAAAACAATTAAACGAATTTAAAGATATATATCACTTACACTTTTAAACTATATACAATACTATCCAGATGAATTTAAAAAATCTGTTTTCATTTTCTTTAAATCTATATAAGAACAACTAGCACTTTAAGTAGAATGGTTTTTACGAACTCTCCCCTTCGCTTTCATCGACAGTATCCCTCGACTTCACTGTCAACGGAAAAACGGGCTGATCTATCACAAAGTGACCATTACAACTGTTCTGATTAATAGACATCACTTTTGAAATAGTGTAAGTCCAGTTTTTTCTCTCTCTCCCTCTTAGCAGAGTAGAAATGGAACACTTGTTCTTGTAATGTTTCTCCAGTTTTACGACATCAAGTCACGCCAGGCAGTTCTCGATTGAGCATGGAATGAGGACGGAAGTTAGGGCTAAGATTACTCGCAGGAATGTTGGTACGTCGACGGCAAGGTTACGTTACCTTGTGCGACGCTGGATAAATCTGTCCTTTGAAAGGGAGAATCTGCAATGAAAAGACGTGGCGGAGCTCAATTTAGGAGCAATAAAGAAATCAGGGGCACGAGAAAAAGAAAGAGGGGCTATAGATTGACAAGTGAATATACCATTAACTGCGAAACACGAACATGTACTTTTTAAAATATTCATATGGCAAATAGCCATATTGTGTTTATTTGTATATATACCCATGTTGACAACCCTTTTTTTTACATATGTATAGCCTACTGTTAAAAATGATAAGAGCCGGATGGTAAGTGATTGTCAACGAGTGTTTAACTTGCTAACCAAGTCTAAATAATGCTAGTTATATGTAAGTGACTAAAAACATTTGTATGTTGGCGTGGAAAATACATGGGCTTGGCTCTTTGAATAGTCTATTTAAAAGTATTCTGTATATTTATCAAATAATTGCTTTTCGTGGTTAAAAAAAATCGAAACTTTGTTAAGTGATAATGATATCAGTTCCACAAACTGTTGAAAAATATACAAAATCTTTGGACCAAAAAAATTAGTCAAATGAAGACTAGAAATATCCATCGTTAGGCCAGATCTGTTTTGAAATGTCGTTAGAGTATTAACTAATAAATTTTGTGAATAATCGTAAGTTATGTCAAGTGTTTCTTAAACTAATGTGAAATAAAGTATTTTAGAATAATGTTAGTACGTTAAAGATAAACTGATTCCATTTTAAAACTGTTTTCTGAAATTCTGCGAATGATTAAAATGCCTATTAATGTGCAACGATTTCAAACTTTTCTACCTAGTAATAACCTGTCTTAAATATGTTGTAAATAATTAAAGCTACATCGATTTTGAGATATTTTGACATTATTATCCAGATATTAATCCTTTCTGTAAATGGTATAAATATTTAAAGAATATGCGAACTCGACAGAATGTATTATTTCTCTAATAAACTGTTATTTTAAATTCTCTAAATAGTTAAAACATCCATCAGTACATAAGTGTCGTTGACTGTAATATTCAAATATTACTCAGAATGCTGTAAATAATTTAATACTAATCACATATTACTCCTGTTGAACTTGTCGTTCTCATATTAAACCGCTGTTTAAAATGCTATAAATTATTAAAATGTCCGTCGATGTGTGCACTCCATCAAATCTCTCAGTTATTCGAAATTTCCCTCGTAAAAACTGTATAGCGGAAATGAATGTTGTGTGATATAGTATGCATAGACCTCCGATAATAGGTACTGGTTTAAACAGAATATTTAGCTCACTAACGTATTTTAATAGTAAAGAAATGGGCGTCAGGCATAGTTTAAAATATGAAGAAATGAATCTTTGTATATTTTGTTTAACATTCTTACTTTTGTTATTTCTTGTGCACCTGTTAACTTCAAGTTCACTACTATGTTACTCCACCCCACCTCAGTGACTCAGCGGTAAGTTTGAAGGCTTATAACACTAAAAATCAGGTTTTGATACCCTTAATAAACACAGCACAGATAACTCATTGTGAAACTTTGTGCTTAACAATAAAACAAACAAACAATACTATGTTACATTTAATAAAATATGAGAAATTAAAGCAATAGAATTATCCAAGATTTAAACTCTAAATAACAACCAATTTCACATCTTCTCCAGTTTTTACTACTTTTTTTCCTTATAGCTTTGACTTAACATTCAAGTCTTAGATTACACGTCAACAGATATCCAACCTATGGAGAGCTGATGAGAACGCTCTGAAGTACAAATGTAAACAATTTACTTATCCATGACGTTCACAGTATATTGTGGTTAATTTTATCACACAAACACATATGTAAGAAAAGTCTAGTTAAACCAACATACCTAGGTTCTTAAAGTTGATTCCGGACTCATTCTGGTTAGAATTAAACAGATGAGAAACGATACCAAAGTAAGTGCTTTTCCCGTGTAACCCAGAGAAAACCAAATCAAACGTACTTGCGTGGAGTGTAATAATTTAAGTCATGGCTCCTTGAATTTTGCTTTTCACGTGTTTGACTAACACGTATATGTTAGTATATGTATATTGCTATGTGTTAATTCTTACCTGTTCTATTATGTAGCGATGATCCAAATACCATCCCTGGTGTCTTTTTTTGTATTGTTTTTGTAGGATTGATATTAGCCATCCTTACATTTACTTCCTTTCATGAAAAGTGTTTCTCTACTTGTATAGATATATGTAAACGAATAGTTTATGGTTTAAGCACTTTTTAGTGTCACTGTCATGACTGTCCTTTTAGGTTTAGGTTATCCAGACAAAAGTGATCGCTTGGAATATTTGTTACATAGATATATAGAATAAATTAGAATTTTTATTCTATCCAGTTTTTCTTCCATATGTAGACAGTTTACCTAACTTAGTAGCGATGAATAATTTAAAGTGGCGACAATGTCTGAAATATCAGAATTTCTAGAAAGTACCAGTCACTTTGATGACTGATAGTTATTTGTAATAAAAGGAAAACATGCAGTTGTGTAAAGCCACATGTAGCAGACGATAAGTAAATAACGCACCCCACTTTTTGCTGAGATAATGCGTTAGACGAATTTACAGAGAATTTTTACATTCGTAAGACAAAGTTAACAAGTATAAAACGTACGCATACATACTGGAGCACTGTGCTAGGCTTTCTTAGTGTTCGATGTAAGAATGTTCTACATACATACTGGAGCACCGTGCTAGGCTTTCTTAGTGTTCGATGTAAGAAAGTTCTAAGCGAATAACAGGAAAGGCAGATTAGAAACAAACTGAGACAAAAGGATTTTATCAAGAACATGATAAAAAGAGACGAGCGGTAAAATAGAATATATAAAGGACAGTGAGAAAATAATATCCATTTCTATAATAAGAACGAAAGTTAAATAAAGTGATGGGAAAGGGAGAGAGAGAAAGGGTTATAAGAAAGACACAAATAATAAAAATAAATGAAAGACCTACAACAAAAGATAGATAGATAATTAGAGCACTAATAACACAGTAAGACTGGTGCTCAAGACTAGAATAAAAAAATAGTGATACTTCCAATATTTATTGACGATAGTTAATGTTATTCTTATGTACAGTCTGGTACTTTGCTTGACAAGCTTCATCCGATATAAGTTAATCGATAACATCTAGTATCTATGATTAAACTACAAACAATGATTGCTGACAATCAGAGGAAAAACAAAAGTCGCTTATGTTGATTGATTTCTAGGTTTCAATAAACCCGAACACGAAAGTCATCGTATATGAATTATTTTTGTGCACACAAACACATACACATACTTATATATATTTAATGTTTTGTCAAATATCAGAAGCTCGTTGTATTTTGTTCTAGTTGGTTGATTGAAATATAAAACGTTAGCTGGTGATAACTTATTTTTAAACCTAGATTCTACATTACATTTGATTTAATAAAAGAAGTATACGTAGTTGAAATGCACAAAATTATTATGCACACCTAATGGACGGAAAAGCAAAAGTATATGCACATTTGAGACCGTATAAGAAACAAGCTGTACCACTTGGATTGTTAAAAACTACAATGATGAACAGGAAGTCACGTTTTCATAAAACCCACAACGTTCTGCTCATAAAAGGAAAATGTTAATTGGTCCATTTAGCAACAACAAAGGTTCTAACAGGCATACATGATTTTCTTGTCCTCATTTTATTTGCATACTTCAAATTATGTGTATGTATACAAACTTCGAAAAGGAAACTTGTTTGATTATTACTATTTATAACAATAGAACGAATAACGAGTTACTTCTATAAATAACAACTTGATTAAGTGGTTAAAAGACTCTTTACCAGGTAGCTTGAAACTACTGGTTGTTTTGCTAAATCTTTGTTTGTGTCTTCCCTATTATACATCGTGATTTCTGCTTATATTTACCAAGTTGCATGTATTTAGAAGCAGTTTTGAATGTTCTAACCTGTTGTGCTACTAACGAGAAGACAGAACAAATAGGTTTGTTATATATTCTCACTTACTTTTAGTGACTGTTACGTATATAGTTTAGCGTATGAATGAAAAAGAGAACTTACTATTTTGTTGCGCGTATAGATATAATATTTCACTAGTATAAGAGGTTTTAACATCTGGAATACTTTTAAAAGTGATTGAAAAAGAAAGTGAATGAGACTGTATCGAATTAATACATATTTTGAGAATCTCGTGCTCAAAAAACAAAAAGTGAATTTTAGACTGGCAACTTTAAAATTTTGAACAAACCGCTTAAACAAGAAATAGTACAACCTTTTCGAAGTTTTTAGACGTGAGCTAATAAAACACTTTATAATTTTAAAAGTACTCATTCTTGTGCATATAGGCTTCAATAAAATTTGTTTAAAAATATAAAATTATAAATCTTTAGATAGTTCTTTTTAAAATAAACTTTTAATTTCTCTTAATTTGTTTTCCAATTCGTTCAACATCCTGTTACAGATGTTTATCTTAGGTTTCTTTCCTGTTTCCTTAGGAGAAAAAGCAGAGGCCGTGATTAAGTCGCATTCGACCTGATCAACAACGTATCAGAAAAAAAAAAATTATGTGCTTGGAGCACTCCTGTTGATTCCGCCATTCATCTAAGGTCATTCATAGCCTTTTTTTCGTCTTACAACTGACCATTGTCACGTGAGTAAAGCTCGTGACACACACTCAGCTGATGCAACACGTGCAGGATTAAAGTAGCCACAAGGTTACACGAGATCGATTGCCCAGTTTCCGGGTTCATCGCTTACTAAGACGATTTGTGGTGGTAGACCAATGGCTACTTTCTGACCTACTGCAAATCAGAGTAACGTTTATCCAGTTTACGGTGTTTACCGACAGAGAGCGCTACCGCTTCATCTCGCGAATAATTTGTTGTCAATAAACAACCTTGCGAGATACACAAAATGGCGTAGTAGTAGAACGGGACCAAAAATAAAAAAACGAGAATACATCTATCTTTCTATATCAAACTACCTATCTAGTTATATATATGTAAAATTGTTTTATGGCGAAAAGAAATCAATAAATATTTCATTTTAATAGCTACGAATAAAATAATTTTGATTTTACACCTGTATAAATCAATGATACGAGATATGTCTGAAATCAAAATGCTTCACTATATCTGATAACATTTTCTCTTTTTTATTTTTAGGGTTAACTTTGTGTAAATTACCTGTATTTATAAGTAGTTTTATGTATGAAGAAGTCTGTGTTTGTTTGTTGTTAAGCGCAAAGATTCTCAGTAGGCTCTCCGTACCCTGGCCATCGAGGTTATCGAAACGCAATTATTAGCGTTATAAATCCTCAGACTTGCCGCTGAGTTTCCAGGTAGTGCTTGTGTTTATAGTTAAGCACAAAGCTAAACAATGAGCTATCTGTGTTCTGCCTACCACGGGCATCGAAACCCAGTTTATAGCGATTTATGTTTGCATATATACCACTGTGCCAATGGGGGCGCTGCCAAGGGCTAGGAGCGAAAGACTAATTTTATATATATATATTAATTATGCTCAATAGCTGTTACTTTTGACAACTAGGCATTTATTACTGTTTTTTGTTAGTACGCACTATATGTCATTACATTAGGTTCCGTTCGAAAGGTTAAATGAAATAAAACTTTCCATACTTGGAAATTAAGAATATTGCATCGAGTGTTTTTGTACATTTATGACTTTCGTTTTATTTTATTTTTTAATACAAAAGTTAATTAGATTTAATTGTGAAACGTTTGTTATGCTGCTCTTACAGGGTGTTTTCGACCCATCATATATTAATTAGATTTAATTGTGAAACGTTTATTATGATCCTCTTACAGGGCGTTTTCGACCCGTCATATCGCTTCTTCTTTTGTATGTATTCAGAGCGTATGTATGAATGGCAATAGGTCAGTTACAACATTTCAGACATATTGTTGTAAAACAGATATTTCTGAAACAACAAAAACCATAGAAACTCAAAACTACATTTGCAACTCCTGATTAGACGATAATCTAATTAATTCTACCTATTATAACGAAACGTACTGTTAGACAGGTCAAACACTAAAATAAATAGAGAAAAATGAGAAAAATATTTAGTTATAATTATAAATTATTATTTTTGTTTTTTGAATCACAGAACAAGACTTCCTCTCCCTCTGATTTTCTCAAAATATACTCAGCCTTCTCAGTTAAACTATATCAAGCTTTTTTGTTTAAGAAAATCAGTCCCATAATTCGGGCTCTATTTTGCAGTCTTTTTCACGTGATCCTTTCCATTTATTGCTTTTTTTTTTTAATGAGCATTAAAGTGCATACCTAGATAGGCCTGGTGACGGCCTTTGAAATAACTGGTGTAGTTTGTTTCTAATGTTTATTTGTAGGTACAAATAAAAGAGTTAGTTTTTAGTTATTAAACAGGATAACAAACATGTAAGATAAAAAAATTGGCCACTTTCAAGGAAAGCTTAAATATGATCATATGAACTCTATATTTTAATTTTTAGGTTATAATATAATTTTCCAAACTGAGCATCACTTTATGCAACAAATGAACTAAAGGTCCAGGTCAGATACCTCGAAGAGTTAAGCATTGGTTGTTCTTATTTAAAATTATTCCCTAGAGTTAGAATAAACAGTCAACAATATTCGCTGCATACCCAGCTAATCTTAACCCCCAATAGCGGGATTAAGTGTTACGTTTACAATCTTTCCATAGCTGAAACTGTTCAACGTCATATTACAGCTAGAACTTTGAACTATCTGATATTCTCAGCCTGGCACACGTTAACCATTAGGTCACTCCAGGGCCATCTTTAATTATTAATAAGCAATAGTGTTTTTTTTAAAGTCCAGCTCTACTCAAACGGTACTGACATTTAATAAATAAATAAAAATATTTGATGTTTCAAAGTAAACTCATCCAGTTGCTGAATTTGTACACAACAACATGTATGCATATTTACAACCTGTCTTTAAGTGAGCATTTGTGTCAAATTTAAATGTTTTTGCTTCAAGCTCTAAAACTATCTTTGTAACGTTGTGTTAAAAACCTTGTATTTTTCCACTTAAAAAAAAGAGCAGAAATACACATTGCTATGTACGAGTATCACTTCAATCTGCTAAGGAAAAGCAGTATGCTTTGGAAATCTTCCACCAAAGTTAAAGGCGGACGAGTCCGTTGGCGTGATGTTAATTACACGAGAAGCCAAAATAATAGGCCAGCACAATAACGGTCTTACCCGTCACAGCTGTCAAAAGACTGTTATTTTTTGACATTTTAAAGAAAATCGACAGAAAGCTTCGATCGAATCAGGTAAAAATCGGTGCACAATTATCGAAAATTTTCTTTCAGGCACTTTCAGAGATATGCGTCTTCGGCTGAAATTGGGCAATCATGCCTAGTGTTCGATTCTTCGCCATTATTGATGATTATATATCTTCAAAAAGCACAAGAGCCAGGTTTTAAACTAGAATCTGGATTTATAAGACAGTTCCACTAGTAAACGAATTGACTGACGTAATAAAGAAGTACTTTTTTTTTTCCTTTAAGCCGATATTATTCTTACTTTGTAAAGCCCGATCTGTGATATCAAATAACTATTTTTTTTTCGCAGCCACATATTACAAAAAAATTAAAAATAATGTATAGAATAGACAAAAAAGTGTTTAGCAAATACACAAGTAACACTTACATTTAAATATATTTTCTATTATCGATTTGTAATGTATTTTCTTACCATATATCATCAAGCTACCCAGAATAATTCGTATCAAATGAATTTATTTCATTTATAACGGGCCCGGCATGGCCAAGCGTGTTAAGGCGTTCGACTCGTAATGCAAGGGTCGCGGTTTCGAATCCCGGTCGCACCAAACATGCTCGCCCTTTCAGCCGTGGGAATATAATGTGACGGTCAATACCACTATTCGTTGGTATAAGAGTAGCCCAAACGTTGGCGGTGGGTGGTGATGACTAGCCGCCTTCCTTTTAGTCTTACACTGCTAAATTAGGGATGGCTAGCGCAGATAATCCTCGAGTAGCTTTGCGCGAAACTAAAAAAAACAAAAAACAATCCCAGTGGCACAGTGAAATCTCTGCGTACTCATACTGCTATAAACCGGGTTTCAGTACCTGTGGTGAGAAAAGCACAGGTTGTCGATTGTGTAGCTTTGTACGTAATTCTAAACACCACCAACAACAACAAAAATAAGAACAATGGGGCACTGCTGTGTTGCGTACAGTAGAGGGCGACTTCGTTAAAACCTCATTTTATTACGTGCAGTTGTGAAGTTTAAAATCCGGGGATGGCCACATGGTTAAAGCACTCGACTCATAATGCGAAGGTCGCGGGTTGGAATCCCTGTCACACCGAACATGCTTGCCCTTTCAGCCGTGGGGATGTTATATTGTTACTGTCAATCCCACTATTTGTTGGTAAAAGAATAGCTCCTTTCCCTCTGATCTTACACTGCTAAATTAGGAACGGCTTTGCGCAAAATTACAAAACAAACAAGTTTAGAACACCGCGATAATGTTACCTCTGATAATTTTTAGATAAAAGTGATTATTATTGAAATATCAAACACCATTAATGGGCACAGATTTTAACTACATTAATTAGATATCTTTAGAGGATATCACACAACAGTATTAACTATATATATATCTTAAGCCGTTTTCGGTAATTTTTAAAATTTATTTTACTGGTTAAAACACAATGCAGCACTTACAAAAAATAATCCATTTCAAAGCATTTTATGTAGGCAACTGTGTATTATATGATATAAACGTAATATGTACGATTTATAGGTAAGCATATCCATATCCTTACACTAAATATAAATTTATCAATGTGCATTTCAAGGAGATTATACAATATTTGCCATTGCACACATACATACAAATGAGTATGCAACAGTACATTAACTGCATAAGAGAAGGTGGTAAGTCACTGAATAAATATACACATATATTTATGAGAATAATAAGGTGCTATTAGAAACACACGATAAACTAAATATATTTACTCCTACAAACAAACGGTAGAGGTTAGTATAGCCCTACAAACAACAGAAGGTAATAGAACCTCCCATACACAAACAGTATAGCAGGTAATAGAAAACACTAACACTAAATTAAATAGATGTCCTTCATGCACGCACGTATGTGTGAGAAGTTATCAGGTAAGATTAGGAAATAATACTTATGGAAAGATGTGTTGGCCACACACCCTTCTCGTAAGAGGTTAGAACGTGACGCGTGGGGCTCATAGCTTTTAGGAAAACCAACGCTGATGGACAAGAGTACGTGTTTATTTGTTAGCCTGAATATCACAATTTATGAAATATGTTAGTAAGACTTTTAGGTTATGGATAGAGAACTCACAACCAAAATGAGAGTGAGAGTGGCATGTTTACCTATTATTGTCTTGCAATGTTAAACACATCGTTGCATTTCAGTAAAACTCCACCGAAATGACTTGGTAATTTAGAGGTGTTTAATTAAAAGTTATGAAAGAATTAAGAATTCTAGTAGAATTTGATTTAAATAATTTTATTGGTTGAAATGAAGCAGCTGCTAATATCAGTAGTCTTAAGTAATTCACATGTGAAATTAACATAACAACAGAAATAGTTTCACGCTTAAAAGAAAAAAAAACAAACAACCATTCATAAAACCCAGTGATATTTACAAATATTCTATCACAAACTACAAATTGTAGCTTTATTAGTAACCTGAAAATTGCTAAGAAACTGTATAAATGAAATATGGTCAGATTTTTTCCCACTAAATACGTTTAGATGGATCATATATCTTTGTAAAGATAGTGTGATGTATATATGCCTATATAAATACAAATAATGAATAGTTTTGGATAGATCATTCATAGCTGCAAAGATTATGTGTATATAATAAATACAAATAATGAATAGTTTTGGATAGATCATTCATAGCTGCAAAGATTATGTGTATATAATAAATACAAATAATGAATAGTTTTGGATAGATCATTCATAGCTGCAAAGATTATGTGTATATAATAAATACAAATAATGAATAGTTTTGGATAGATCATTCATAGCTGCAAAGATTATGTGTATATAATAAATACAAATAATGAATAGTTTTGGATAGATCATTCATAGCTGCAAAGATTATGTGTATATAATAAATACAAATAATGAATAGTTTTGGATAGATCATTCATAGCTGCAAAGATTATGTGTATATAATAAATACAAATAATGAATAGTTTTGGATAGATCATTCATAGCTGCAAAGATTATGTGTATATAATAAATACAAATAATGAATAGTTTTGGATAGATCATTCACAGCTGCAAAGATTATGTGATATACAAATTTGTATAAATAAAAATAATGAACAATTTTAGACGTAAAGAAGGCGTGGTGTACATATTTGTGTAAGTACAAATAATGAATATGTTTAGAAGAATGACAGATGAATCTAGATATGGCATGACAGATATATGTTTGTATAAACAATAACTATGTTTGTATGCATGTGATGTAATGAAAAACTATACCTGGTGAAATATTTCGTCTGTAGCCTAAAATACACAAAAGTATTGAAAGTGTAGCTATTTTTAGTTATGAAATATACAACACAAATCCTAGAACGGAAAATAAAAACACTGTCAACTTAATTTTATAGATTAATTGACGCCTACATTACCTTAGGATCTTGAACACGATTGTTATTTAATGGCAATGTACGTATACATTTTGACACCCCCCTCCTGGCAGCTTTCGGTTGACGTACTACAGTAAGCCACTGGCCTGTGAAGGAGAAAAGTCTGTCTCACTGATTCAGAGAAGAAAAAAAAACTGTAAAAATGGAATTTGTATCAAAATCCTGCTTCTTTCAAATATGGCACTGAAAAGCGAATTAGCTTCTGTGACCAGTACCCGGAGCCAATAATCTAAGTCTGTGTGCGTGTGTGTGATGTTTTGAACCAGCTTTCAATATGGCCGTCTTTGTTTTCATTCATTCGAAGTAAATAGGTGTACACAAAACGGAGCAGGTGAGGTGACGGGACGAGAACGGTGCGTAAGGGAAAAATAAAAAGAAAGAAGAAAAATGGCTTGGGAAACACAGGTGATACTGGTCGGTGGAGGGAGCGAACAAACAGCTTTACAGAAACATTCACTGTGTCCATAAAGAACAGTAGAAAATCTCGTCATGCCTAGGTCCTGTACATTCACATGTTTGTGGGTTAACGTTAGAAAAATGGCGGGATCCTACGAAACAAATAATGAACGTTCATACGTCTTGGAAAAATCTCAGACAGCTATAAGCCAAGGTTAATAAAAATTTTCTCTCAAGAACCTACTTGTAACCAAGTAGAGAGCTTGATAATGAAATTTTGAAAACAGAAAACAGTGTATGTATAGGCCATTAGTAACTACCACGTCACAAAAACCGACTAGTACTCATGCCATCACTTGGGGATCATACAACAAAATATTATAAATACTCGCTAGTAATTTATATCATTGGAGGAGGAAGCGGGAGCGTAAGGTATAATACAGCAATTACCATGTTACAAATACCCATTAGCAACTTATATCTTCACTGGTGGGAAGAAAGAGCTTCTGGTAAAATACATGAATTACCATGTAACAAAATACCCGGATAAGTTCAAATCATCACTGGGAGAGGGGGCATACAGTAAAACACAAAATCTCGTAATAACCTCAAATTTTATATGTTTAACGTATCTTCATACATCTAACTACTGGTAACTTAATCTTATATTACACGTAGCAAGGAAAGAATGTGATTCATAACAGACACTCTTGAAGAGGTACTCCACATGCTAGGAAATTCTTGAAATATAAATTCATATGTTATTCTAAAACTATTCGGTAAGTTCAATGGTTTGGTTTGGTTTGAATTTTGCGCAAAGCTACTCGAGGGCTATCTGCGCTAGCCGTCCCTAATTTAGCAGTGTAAGACTACAGGGAAGGCAGTTCGTCATCACCACTCACCGCCAATTCTTGGGATATTCTTTTACCAACAAATGGTGGGATTGACCGTCACATTATAACACTCCCACGGCTGAAAGGGCGGGCATGTTTGATGTGACGGGGATTCGAACCCGCGACCATCATATTACGAGTCGAAAGCCTTAACCCACCTGGCCATGCCGAGCCAAGTTCAATGGTCAGCATCGAAAGGCATGACATGTCTAAACGCTTTGTGAAAGTTGTTAAGAAAATACAACTATAAATAATAGCAGCTTGTCTAATACAAACATTCTAATACGAAACCCTACGACCTGAGAGCTGTCCAGGATGGACCCTTCTTCTCCTGGAATAAAATAAATAAATGTATCTAAGCGCTTGAGTTATAGGGTTTTGATACGTTTGAGTTAGATTGAGTTTTTAAACCTATATATTTTCCTAATATCCTGCATGCAATAAGGACACTTTGATATCCAAAAGTATTTGAATATGTGCATTTTACTCGTTTTAGTTTTTAAATGACCATTTTTGTGTTTGTTTGTTCCTTTTTATCCTGTACTGGTTCATGTTCACGTATCTAATCACAGTTTCTTTGAATTTTTGTTTTTGTGGGAATAAGAGTTTGGCACTTTGATACCGGATAGATGTTATTTAAAATGATAAGTGTTAGCAAAAGATTTTCTAAAATATTACGAGCCTTTGTGTATATTAATTTAATATCTTCAGCCTTAACGGAACATTCCCCGACATAATAACTGAGTGGCCAAGTTCTGTTTGCTCATTTGCTTATCAGTGGGAGAGTAACTAGTCAGAGACATGCAAGTGTGCAGAACATTTTTAGTGATATATCATGGCTTGAAGATGTGACCTTTTGATTTACAGCCTAGTACGCTAACTACTTGGCTAAGCCCAACCTAATATTTATTGATACTATACCACGAAACTTAATATAAATTGTTTTTCCTATACTCAATAATAACTTTGAACCTGTCAAAAACGCTTTACTTGAATTTCTCCTTTAGATTAGTAATTCACGTTCTTTAAAACATTCTTTAACTTCAATCTTCCCTCTTTTTTGTTATCAGGGAAGAAATGTTTCGAATGTATTTCTTACAGGACATTGTAGTAAAGTACACCATCATAGTTTAAGACCTGTTAACATGCCACAGAGTGTTAATACAACAATATCAGTGACCTGACATTGCCTTTAAAATACAACCATTTACAAATAATACACTTCAGGTATTTTGGTTGACGGTTTTCTCAGACAGTTATGTATAACACAACCATTGTTTTCTCCCTTCTCTTAGGTTTATTGCACTTTTTTAGTTCTTTTCTCAAGCTATAAATCTGATTACTTTATGTTCCAATAAAATGGCCCGGCATGGCCAGGTGGTTAAGGCCCTCGACTCGTAATTCGAGGGTCACGGATTCGAATCCCTGTCACACTAAACATGCTCGTCCTTTCAGCCATGGGGGCGTTATAATGTGATGATCACTCCCATTATTCGTTGGCAAAAGAGTAGCCCAAGTGTTGGTGGTGGGTGGTGATGACTAGTTGCCTTCCCTCTAGTCTTACACTGCTAAATTAGGAACGGTTAGCGCAGATAGCCCTCGTGTAGCTTTGCGCGAAATTCAAAACAAGCGAAACAAATCCAATAAAATAATTTAAAATGTAAAAATTGTCTATAAAAATAAAGAACAAAAGCTGATAATACGTGTGAACTCTAGAAACAATATTAAAACTTTAGTTATTCACTGGTAGAAGAAATTAGCTTCATCTAAAAATTATCTAATTGAAGATCCATTCATGTTGAAAAGGATCCAATGAATGAATCCATTCATTCCCTTCTCCCAGTGAATTATTCTTATTGTATTATAATCGTACTACTGACTGATAATTTATCACTGTTTTTCGGTCCTGTTATCTTGTATCTCCAGTCTAACTTTTTATAACTACTAGTTCCTATCATCGGTAGATCAGTGGTAAACTTGAGAACTTATAACACTGCAGTTTCGGTTTCAATCCCTGTGAGGGCACAGAACGATAATCCATTGTGTAGCTCTACGCTTAAATTAAATACAAAATAGGTTATTAAATAATTTATCTCTATAAAACTGTTTTATTAAGATTAGGATCAGAATAACTATACAAGTATTTTAACTTATCTATTAATAACAGTAATTTTACATAAGAAAATCTCAAATCTGAAAGAAACGTGTATGTGAAAGTGGTATTAGAATATAGTTTGGTTTGGTTTTTGAATTTCACGCACAGCTACACGAGGGCTATCTGCGCTAGCTCTCCTCAATTTAGCAGTGCAAGACAAGAGGGAAGGCAGCTAGTCATCACCATCCACCGCTAACTTTTGGGCTACTCTTTTCCAACAAATAGCGAGATTTATCGTCACATTATAACGCTCTTACAGCTAAAAGAACGAGTATGTTCGTTGTAACTGGGAATCGAATCCGCGACACTCGGAATCCGCCTTAACCACCTGGCCATGCTGGGCCCTTAAAATACAGAAGTGGACTCGGCAAGAGCAACATTCGCTAATAGCTTCACGCTGCGGGTAATAAACTTCTTTTATAAATTGTTGGTGCGTTATGTTCAACTAGTTCTATCTAAACTGCTATTTAACCTGTAATAAGTACTGCTCGAAGAGTCAGACAGAAAAGCGAGGACTGGAGAAGAAAACCAGATTTTTCTTCATAACCATGTCCGGGATCCTTTAGGTCCACATTATGCTGTAATGAAAGATTATAATTAAACGACCCGACCCTATAATAACAGACCGTGATGTGACAGAGATCAAGTTTTACCTCCGTTTCTTTTCATTCCTTCAGGTCCCACTCCCATAAATGGTGCTGTTAATTACACATTACAAACACACAGGACAGCTGTTAGTTCTGGTTAATTTTTGAGGAAATTTACGACTCTACCTAAATATTCAAGCACACAACCAATTCTCTCGTGTTTTGAACCGGTTGCTACCAGTGTGGGAAATAAGAACCTTCCTCAGTGTAGAGACTGGGCGGACTGTAACTGACTGCTTAGCACTAATTGTGATCCATTCAACATGCATTAATTGGTTAAATAATGCACGTTTTAAGGATGGAAGGATGCTAGATATATTATTGTTTTTACTCTGCTTCAATAAAAACAAACAAACTTTATTAGATACAGATTAAAAACAGGGGTTGGATTTTCATTTAATTTCTGGTGCATTCGTATAAAAATAATATAGAAACTTCTATTTTCATTTTATATTTGAATAAAATGTGAATGTAAGGTAATTAATTGAGAATTCCAGTCTTTTTTATCTAATATGTTAGAAATTAATTAGTTAATAATCTATTAACGTTCTGCATTCTGTTATTTGCTAATCTCGTCAGAGTCCCAGAGAAGGGATCGTTATAAGAGACAAAGACAGAATTTGAACTTAGGTCTTCTGAATGCGAGGATTGAGGAGCGAGAGGTGGAGAATGATATACTTTGCACGAATAAACTTCAATTGTTTCAAGCTACTTACTCAATTTTATCTAAACAGATTGATAAAATTCAAAAAGATTTTACTTAACATAAAATGTAAACTTGTAAACTTTCTCTCCGCATTAAAAAGTAGATCCTACACTTACACATAGGTGTTGAATCACCCTCGTTATGGATACAGTAAATGGATACATTGTAAGAAGGGAAAGGAGAAAATTACCATTAAAGTCAAGCAACAAAAACGACATTTATATTTTAGAAACTAAAGAAAAAATAATAGAAAGCAAGGAAAAAGAAAACGACATATTCATATATATATATATATAAACGAGATAACTCGGACAGGAAAAAGTAAAAAAAACTTTGGATATTTGGTGCTAAGACATTTCAGATTTTTTGGGAAAACTCAAAGAAATGGTAAAGTTTAAACATAAGTTTCTTCTGCCCTATTTTTCTCGTACATAAAGCTTCAACACTTGCCTTTTTATGAAATTTTTAGACTACGAAAAGAAAACAGTTCGTAGTGAAATGAGCAAATTCGAATTCTAGTTTCCCATTTCAGAGATAGTATTCAATATTCGAACAGGGTCTGCTTTAAGATTTTACTACTGAATTTATATATTTATCTTATTGTATATAGAACTTGATTATAAATTCAACCTTCCCATGTCCACTTAAACACTACATTGCAAAAACAAGCAAACAATTAGATAGAAAACTTTCAGAAAAGAAATTAAATCTAAGGATGGCTGATATCTATCGTTCAAAAACAATACAAACAAGATAATGGGGGTAATATTTGTTTCATCACTAAATACTAGAAAAGGAAACAGTTCGTAGTGAAATGAGCAAATTCGAATTCTAGTTTCCCATTTCAGAGATAGTATTCAATATTCGAACAGGGTCTGCTTTAAGATTTTACTACTGAATTTATATTGGGTTTGGAAGCCTGCTTAGAATATCGACATTGTTTATACATATATGACCAGGCTCCCTCAGCTCCAACACTATAAAAATAAAGGCATGAAACAGGGAAAAAACGAGAACAGTACATGTAAGGATATGGATGGATAGCAAATTGGATGGCAGAAAAATTCTTATTGGTATACGAAACTGCATTATGTTGGAAAATGAAAATATTTGCTCCAGAATAAATACTATATAAATATAGTTTTAATGCAATTTCAACGTGGATGTATCAGATAAAAACAAATTTACAGGCTGAAGCACAACGTTAGTATATGAGGTTCTATTAACCCACGAACTTTCAATCTATTCAAGTAACTCTAAAGCTTGTGTGGTAGTGAAACTTTATATTTTAACATGGCGTTCAACTTGCAAGTTTCTTTTAAAAATTAAATAAGTTGTTATATTTTGCAATCTGATTAGTTAGGATCACAGAGGAGGTAAACCTATCATCTTTGGTCATATTATATACTCTTTCATTCTTTCTGATTATCATGATAAACGGTTGTTTCCAAACTACTTATGTACTTATGTAAAGGTAAATTATTAAGAGAACTAATAATGAATTACGCTGAGCATAAAGATACATAGAAATACTCATTTTTGTGTTATCACTTTAATTCTAAATATTCGGTTGATATCATATTAATTGCATAAAACTTCACTTAATTTACAACATACACTTCACATGAATGAGTGTGAATACAGTTGTTTCCTGTATGACTCAAAGCTTGATATATTTTGGGTATTCAGGGAAATGAATCTACTCTGTAAAGCCTTTCACTGGAAGTGTATTCAATAACCAAATAGTCTAGGCGTCAATTTCAATGTGTTTTTTTTTATCTTCAAGTTTACGTCATAACAAATCATAATAAGGTCTAAAAACGTTTTAAAGTTCACATAAAAGTGATCAAATAAAGATATCAAGTTCAGAACTAGTGCAGTGTGTGAGTGCAACAGTTTTATTATTATTGAAGCAAATAAAAACGTTCATAAAAAACAACTCTCATGTTAGCTTTTAAGCTTAGATCTACAAAATTTTATTTTTAGTAAAATTTCGCACCTAAACCGCTTAAACTAGTATTTAACTTTATCCACTTTACTGGTGGTCAATGACAAGCTGTACAGAATTAAATCGCTAGAGTATTTATACTGCAAATCATCACTAATGTAGCCAGGAAAACGAGTCGTTTAAGTCCTTGTTTTTCTCTACACAGATTCGTTGGGAGGTAAAACGTTTTTATTTTTGTACTGACAGTCTAAATCTAACCTTATAGAAACAGATATTAATTATATTTTTCCTCAAAATCAAATCACAATTGAACAGAAGAGAGTCTAAAGTTTTTTATCAGTTTATTATTTTTCTCGTCTGTTTTTACAATTAATTTAAAGTTAATTAGAACATGTTGACTGGTCACAGGCTTCTAAGGCATGTTCAAGTATACTTGAAAAGCTAACTGATTTTATATTGAAGCGGTCCTGGATTTCATCGAGGGAACATCTAACAATCATTTATTATATCTTCATTTTATCTGTTTTTAGGGTATATTTCTAAGTTTACAAATTCAGTTTGAAGTAGTTTTAACTTTAGAGATATAACCTTCCTACAACGGTATTACTTCTACTTGGCTTCATGATGACAAATTTCTTATTTGTTGAATCCCACAAGCTTTCCATTCATCTTTAGTCATATTAAGTACTCTTCCATTCTTTCTGATAATCAAGATAAACGGTTGTTTCCAAACTACTTATTTACCTTTTAACATGTTGACAAAGTTTCATTAAAGAGAAAAATTCTCAACCCAAACCACTGCTGTACTACGTGATGACGAGAAACCCACTTGAAGTAAAGGCCTGGCATGGCCAGGGGGTTAAGGCACTCGACTCATAACCTGAGGGTCGCTGTTTCGAATCCACGTCACATCAAACATGTTTGCTCTTTCAGCCATGGGGGTGTTATAATGTTATGATCACTCCCACTATTCGTTGGTAAAAGAGTAGCCCAAGAATTGTTGGTGGGTGGTGATGATTAGCTGCCTTCCCTCTAGCCTTACACTACTAAATTAGAAACGGCTAGCGCAGATGACCCTCGTGTAGCTTTGCGCGAACTTCAAAAACGAACCAACAAACAAACAAACAAAACTTGATTAAAAATGTATTCTCAAAACGGCTGGTATGGGTATTGAAACCTTAATTAAGATAAAGCACTTTCTAAGGTCAAGATTACACAGTTAACCTGAAGATGACCTAAGAAAGTCGAAACGTTGTTTTGTGTTTTAATTAAAGTTTTTAATACCCATACATACCAGCTGTCTTAAAAATACATAATTGCTGCACTAACACTTCAGGTGGTAAATTTATCTTTTAAAAGTTTAACTTACCTCAGAAAGTGTTGAACTAAATTGAAGAACTTTAGCTGAAATTTTATTTTCATCTCCGGTTAAGTTTTTAAACATGAATCAGGATTATCCAAAAACATTTAAAGTAAACATTCAAAATCAACATAAACAAAATCAAAGTCATTTTTAAAACTGAATATCTACATTAAATCTAGTCTTTTTGACAGAGATCTAATTTCAAAATAAGAAAAAACAAAGATCTAGTTTGGATTTTTCTACAAATCTGCATCAAAGCTGGCGAAAATATGGCATCAAATTCAGTCTGTTTACTTCGTATTTACAACAAAACCAAATCTAAAGTTCATGTATTTTAGTTGCGTTTCTTGTTATTAACAAAAGTCGAGCTTTTCCGTCCACCTTCTAGTTTAGTACTAGTCAAGATCTATAATTCAGGTTTTGTAACGCAGGGGTACAAAGAAAGTTTCTAAAGCAGTTGAAATAATTTTGGTTAGTGTTTGTATGAAAATCATCCAATAGGACAAAGCCTCAGGGAGGAATAATGGTGCTAAGATCTTTCATTGGGATAAATCAGATTTTTGAAAAGAAAATATGTCTTACGTGGATTTCAGTATTCAAAATTGTATACTCAAAGTTCATGGATTATAACACAAAAAGTAAATAAATAAATGTTGAATGAAATACTCTATATCTGTTGTTTTATGCACGTTATATATATAAAAAAGTAGTTTAGGTATAGAGTGTGAGAAAAGTTATTGTTTTTAAAGCATTCCAGTACCCTCTTTTTTATATAACCATAGTCTTTCTCTTTATTATCATAAGAATGTTTCTTTGTTTACTTGGCTGAGTAGCATACTGATATTTTACTTCTGTAACTTTAGGTGTAGCAAATTATTGAATTCAAGAGTAGTAGAGAGAGAAGAAATTAAATCATCCAACTACATGAAGCTCATGGACTACTCCATCTCTTGACAGTAATTCAATAGATGGAAAAACGTTTTTTCTAGTATGGAATACATTCGTTTACCTAATGTAAAGGATGTGTTTTGAAGAAAAACGAGGTTGAATTTTATTTGTTTGTAAATTTCGCGCAAAGCTACACTAGGGCTATTTATCTACTCTAGTCGTCTATAATTTAACAGTGTAAGGGTAGAAGGAAGGCAGCTAGTCATCACCACCCACCTCCAACTCTTGAGCCACTCTTTTTACCAATGAATAGTAGGATTGACCATCACATTATAACGTTCCCACAGCTACAAAGTCGAGTATGTCTGGTGTGATGGAGATTCGAACCCGTGACCTTCAGATTAAGAGTCGAGCGCTTAATTACCTGCCCATGCTTGGTTGGTCATTTGGGAAAACAATGATAAATAGCCTATCACGGATATATATATTATCTTAGCTGTATATTGTATATGTAAAATCTCTGCGTTATACTGTACCCACACTTAGTACCCCAATCTTACACTGCTATTACCTCTAGATACTCTTTCTTACATATTCTGCCAACATATACGTCTGAGAATCCAGTGATATATTTGTGTGAAGTTGATAATTTGATGTAAATCATGACTAGATCCTACAGCGTTAGTACTCGATGTAACAGTCTTGTAATGCCGTTACAGCTGGCATTCAATCTTACAGTTTTTATGTAGCTATAAATCTACTTTTACACAGGTCTTAAAACTTGAACAAGGATGTTACACTTTATCAGCAAAAATCAGTCTTACACTCTTAAAACCCATTGCTACATTACCGTTGATTTAATTCTCAGGGTTATTATATAGTTAAAATTATATTTATAAATCGAGAACACTTATGTCACATTGTAGTTACACGTAGGGAACCCCAGTTTTAAAGGTTGATGTATCTGGAAACCCAAACTTATTTTGTGGCTACGTAAGAACATTTAATGTTATATTATAGTTGATGCTAGAACCACAATGATGCAATGTAGAGACGACTTTAGAATATTAATATTATACTATACATAGAATCCCTGGTGGATGTGGCCTAGTGATCAGTTTGCTCGTAGTGTGAAATCAAAGATTCAGGTTTTGAAGTATTTTCTATTTTATTTTTGCAACAAAATCTTTCTCCACATTTAAAGGGTTTGAGTTGTTTCATAAGAGTGACAACCATCTTGCATATTTCGTTAGGTCAGAGTAACTCAAAAGTTAGCTGGCAAATAGTGGTGTTGACCGTTTACTTTCTTTCAAGTCTATCAACATAAAACCATAAACTGATAGGCGCAGATAAGCGTATGTCTATAAAAGTTTTGAAATAAACAAACAGTAACTTCACACTTTTAATCTGGAGAATAACCGCCTTTGGTTTGTCACTGAATATAAACTTAACACTATCTTCTTATGCTCCTTTCGTATCTTCTTACATGTTAACTAGTTCCATATATATAGACACGCGTTTAAGGAACTCGACTCGTAATCCGAGAGTCGTGGGTTCGAATCCCTGTTACACCAAACATGCCCTCTCTTTCAGCCGTAGTGGCGTTATAATGTGAAGGTCAATCTCACTATTCGTTAGTAAAAGAGTAGTCCAGGAGTTGGCGGTGGGTGGTGATGACTGCCTGCCTACCCTCTAGTCTTACACTACTAAATAAGAACGGCTAGTGCAGATAGTCTTCGGGTAGCTTCAAAAACCAAACCAAAGTGTTGCTTCCGCTGTTATTATTCTGCCTCTTAGTGTCTTTGTTGTAGTTTTAACTGTGCCGTTTGAGTTACATGAATTCAATTTGTGTAGTATTTAATGCCCTATTTCAGTGACATGGAGAGATGGAAATATGTAATGTCGGATGAATATCATGTCTTAGTGTAGATGAAGGTCTGTAATGTTTAAAATATGTCGAAGTGAAATCTGATGTAGTCCTTGAGAACCAGAGGAATTTTGGGTTTAGTGTTTCAAGGAAGTGTAAACATATGGTCTTCTGTCCCCCCCCTCCAGTTGCACTGCAGGATGTCCGCTAGAAACTCGGTTTTGATATTCGTGGTGGGCAAAACACAGATAGCCCACTGTGTAGCTTTGCAATTAATACCAAACAATCAAACCTAATTTTTCAAAGTTATTCTTTCTCTCTCGGACATTGATTAGAACGTAAAATAATGAAAATATATTTTTCTTATCTTTTTTCTCGGTACTCATAATGTGTATTAATATAAACACACATGTATTAAATTTTCCAAATTTACTATATATCTATTTGTTATGCAACTAGGGTTTGTTGTGTAGATTGGATTGGGGTTAGGCTAGGCACTTATATATATATATACATATCACAATAACCAGATTATGAATTGTTTAACATATTGTTTTGACGAAACTGACAACCCAATCCGCAGTTTATAACTAACGGATCTTAAACTGAGGAATATGTTTTAATAGAAACGATTTACATATGTGAAAGTTATTTTTAACGGGGTGCTGCTACAGAAATGTTCCTGTATTTCTTAGTTGTATCACATAGTCAATGAATTTCAATTAGCAACAGACACGTCTGGAGTCCAGCTACTACTGCTACAGCCAACTGAATTAAAGACTCCATTAATAATAATATTATACCACATAGTGTATGATGTAGATGTAAGCTAGGTCCACTGGTTTTTCTGTTATTCAACTTTATCATTGCTCAGGGTCGAACCCAGGAATTCTCATACACTAAGCGAGAACTCTTTCAGATAAGTTAACGTTCTAGCTATTATATTTTGTTTTAAATATCTTTTGAAATATCAAAATAACTTTCACTATTGGTGGAATAATGGTTTGAAAGCAAATTCCTCCTTCTAGGTTATTTTCCTTCTTAGGTTTTTAAAGTAAAATTCTAAGTGTCATATGTCTTGCACGTTATTATGTATTTTAAATATTAACAGCAGTTCAATGTCTAGAAACGTATACTATAACGATACAGACAAAAGGAATAAGACACCTAGAAACATGTTATTTCGAACAAGAAACTATGCTCGAACTGCTCGCTTGCATCACTTAACTTTAACTCGAATCCAAAGGATTTTCCGATTTACTGTTGCAAATTCCCAGCAAAATAACAATATAATAATGAATAACCATACAGCTTCATCAACGAACTTTTTTCTTCTATTCTGCTTGTCTATTTAAACAGGAATTGTGGTATTCTTAGAGGTTAACAAATATGAGATAGAATGAACCTACTTAGTAAACAGGAATCCACTAATTCGACAAGTATTGAATTAACACGATGTGTGTGATATAGTTAAAACAAACGGATTAAATACAGCAATTCATAATAAAAACAAAAATAAATAGTACTTTTATTTCGCAAAGAAAACATTAAATATACAAAATTAAAAGAAATGAGTTATAATTAAAAAAAACTGTTGTAGGCAACCGATGGAAAAACTGAAAAATTAGATTTGTTTATTATGGATCACTTAAAAATATTGTTTTGATTCGCTCAATCTGTTTATAAACGCTGATACTGCTGCACTGCAGTTCTTAATATTAAAATATATATGTACTGTATGTAATATCAATAAGCTCAAACAGTAATAGTATAACATTTTTTTATATAAACAAAGAGAAAGAAGCGATTAATTCATTGTAACTGAAAATGGAGGTTTGTCAGGAACTAAATATACAATAAAAGTTAATCTCGCAGCCTAATTAGAGTCCCAAAATGCGTACAATCATATTACAATGAAGAAATCAAATACAAGCAAAAATTCAGTAGCTGAGAAAAACGATTCAGTTCTTTTTGATTTTAATAATGAAGAATGGAATTCGAAGCTTAAGAAAGTCATGATAAAGTTTAAATAAAACGAAGTACCAAAAAAGAAAAAAAAATGGTTGTCCACCTAGCTACAGACATATAAAACAAAAAACGAGTAATGGAACGTGTAATGTGATGCTGTTCTTGGTATGAGCCATATATATAAATCCAGCGACATTTAGTTATGAAATTATGTAATCTTAAATCTCTTTTCTTCAGATATCGGAACTTTGCTCTCTAAACGTTTCAGGAAAACAAATAAAAGGATACGAAACAAGAAGTTACAGTTTGTGTTAAATGTAAGTCACACTTATACTTTAGGGGTCTATATTACTCAGATTTTGTGAGTGGTAATAAATGACAATATAACTGACAAGAAGCTACAATTTGCATCATTTGTGACTCACATTGATGTTACATCAGGAACCACGTTGCTCATCTCTTGTGAGTGGTAATGTCTTCTTAAAGAAATTGTTTTAAAAATATAATAACTCAGTTTTATTGTTCTGGTTGATTTCAAAATGAAAGTTCAGAAGTTATAACTGAAATAAATGTAGTTTTCTATTTTACATTATTTTAGTTAAAAGGACATTTAGTGAGGACAAAACATTTTCTGAACACTGATACCTCATGTTTGTCGTGTAATAATAACAGTTGGCACAGTGTAGAAAGCAACCTCTCTCCTTCCAAGAAAAATGAATGACTTCAGTAGTTTTTATATTTCAACGTACTTATACCCAAAACTTAAAAACATTGTATCCTATTTTATATCATAATATAACTGTTTTAATTGACTTGTTCTATATGAAATACAATAAGATTCTTATTTGTGGGAAACATTTATCGCCTGTTTCTTCACGTAACGGGACTTTTGTAATACGTCCTTGTAATGCTACAAATATGTGTAGATCTTATATTGAAGAAAATCGTGAGAAGTGGTTTTTAACGAATGCGTATTGTACAAAAGAATATAAAGAAAAAATAGCACCGACTTAAACAAGCTCACCGGTAGGGAAGATAAAAAGCAAGAAGCATCGATTTACCGATAACTCTGCCTATGAAGTCCAATGACTTCCTAAGCCTGAACGCTCGGGGACCAATGCCTTCTTTAGCTGATTGACTAGGCATGTAAGACTGGTCCTGTCCAAATGATCACGTATCTTCGGGATTATGAAGGAGTGGAGTCTATTTGCTTTTTAAGGATCAGCACACGCCAGTAGAGACCATTAACATAACTCCTCTGTGCCTTTACTAATAACCTAGGGAGTTCTCCAGTTCTGATAAGGATTCCAATTGACTCTACTCTAATGCCACTAATGTAGAGAGATGACATAATGAACACGTGCTTGACATTTTGAAAAACTATTCTGATAAAAATATTTCTTTATTTCATTCAAAATAAAAAAAATAATGATCTGTATTGGTAGATAGAAACGTAAAGCACATTACAATGTTTCTCTGTTATGGTCATTGTGATGCACTGGATACAAATAATTACATTATACACATTACTGATAGAAACGCATAAAATATGAAATATTGCATAGTACTTGTCAAAATAGTCCATGCGTAATACTGAAGCTACGTCACAACGGTAATTTTGGAAACGTGTTTTGGTTAGACACTAACGATATTCAAGTACGTGAATCAGTAAACGCCTTGAAATGCCCAGTAAGTTGAAAACTATTTTTACTCTATGCATAAAAATGTAAACGTTTAACCTTCAAATGATTTATAAGAGTTGGATTTAGGAACAAAAAATTGTATTAATGTCTAGTTTCTTTAAACATAACTATATTATACATCATTATTTATTTATATATATCTTGATTCAATGTGCCCTTGGCTGAGAGTGGGTCATTGTCCAGGTTCCGTGGCTCGCGTCCAGTTACCCTTAAATAATACTAATCGCGCTCAGCACTCTGAAGTACAAGTGCGTTATAAAAGTGACAGCCCAATCGCACTATTCAGTCTGATAAGAGTATCCCAAGGCTACTCAAACACATTACATAACACATAGAAACTTTTAGGGTTGTACAATTACTAAATACAAACCTGTTTCATAGCATGCAAAGTCAGAAACTTACATTTCTAAACACTAAGACCTAAAAATATCACAGAAAATGTTATCAAAGTCAATAGCCGTGTTTCGTGGTTTTATTATTATTTTTTCTTCTTTCTATTAAATGGCCTGTCAGTGGCGTAACAATAAAATATGCCCCCCCCCGCCATAAAAAAATAACTGGATCCCATATATTTATTTCCCTTGTCGACAGTTCTTAAATTTGTCAAATCATTTGGGTCCACTTTTGTATTCTACAACCCAGCAACTATGGGACATGCTTACATCATTGTGACCTGAGTTATATATAAATAATTTCTATGTTTTCTTCGACAGCTCCATCGTCTATTTCAGGATCTTTTTTAGAACAGAATATCGCGTAAAGTAAGTCTGTAGCTTCAAATATAACTTGATGAATGCCTTCAATATAATTTTAGGTTGCTTGGTGGAAATCCTTGAAATTAGTTTAAAATATAGATAAATAATAAAAACAACGCTTTTTGGTCAGTTCATAACTAAACTTAAGTCGTTATTCGCAAGTCAGTTAAATTAAAAAAGATTACATTCAGCAGATACTTCGAAATTTTAGGCAGAATCCAAAACCTAAACAACTGATTTCAATTCGACTGTATGAAGCATCTGTTTTTGTTCTTACAATAAACTGTTACAGAAGGAATATCAGCAAGATTATGAATACTGTGATTCACAATCCTGAGACTTTCTAATTTATTTTTCCTGTGCCAACTTGTTTGTCAGCGCATTCTTCCTATAGGTGGACTCGAGGTGGCAAAGGAGCTATTTACATTATCCAGACTTACAAAAAGAATAAAGCCTACGTGGAGAGTCGACAGGCATGGTGTGGGGTTTCCAGGATCGTTGAATCAGAATATGGCATCTTCGTTTGTATTATTTCCCCCACTTGGGATTTCGGGGCGTCATGTTAAAAAATGTAATCATATTTATGCCTTCTTACACAATATATTGGAGCCATGCTTTGGACATATCTTCAGGTACCGCGAACAAGTGTCTTAACGGTTTTTATTCTGGTATTTTTTGAAATAATTGCGAATAACAGAAAGACTTGATCGGTACACTGGGGCCTATAGGAATTATAAGGGGCTCTCTAAGCCCTGCAGCGGAACACGAGTATTTTTTGCTAGCAATCGAATCACCTAAACTGTCACACTAAAACTAATTCCAATTTTTATTTTCGTATTTGCATTTTGTATTTATCTATCGTAAGTTTGAGCTATTGACTGGAAGGAATGCAGTCAGTCAGCACTACGCTTCCATTCACGTTAAGGGATGAACTGTAAATCCTATAAATCATTCACAGCTTAAATTGCTAGAAACTAGGCTTTGATACCCGTGATGGGCATAGCACAGATAGCCTACTGTGTAGATTCATGCTTAATTATAAACAAACTACTAAGGGGCCGGCCCGGCATGGCCTGGTTGGTTAAAGCATGCGACTCGTAATTTGAGAGTCGCGGGTTCGCATCCCTGTCGCACCAAACATGCTCGCCTTTTCAGCCGTGGGGGCGTTATAATGTGACGTTCAATCCCACTATTCGTTGGTAAAAGAGTAGCCCAAGAGTTGGCGGTGGGTGGTGATGACTAGCTGCCTTCCCTCTAGTTTTACACTGCTAAATTTGGGACGGCTAGCGCAGATAGCCATTGAGGAGCTTTGCCCGAAATTCAAAAACAAATAAACCAAAGGTTCAAGTCGTGCTCTGTATTACAAACTACAAATAGAGACAAACCAAGCTTATAACATTGAAGTTTAAAATAAAGTAAAATGACTAGTACAGTCACCCTAAATAAAACAAACAAACAAATACAGTTCTTTAATAAATGCGTTTTACAAATAATTAGTTTCGACTTTTAAAACACAGAAAATCAGAACTATACATATCAAGTCGTATTTCATACTGTACAACGTTTTCGAAAAAATCACTTTAATCGCAAATACTTAACAATTCGTGCATGACGAAAATCTACTGAGATTTACAAAGACTGATTTCAATATTTATGCACAGTCGAAGAATCTCGAGTTGTCTAAAGAATACCTATCTTTATATGATTTTCATTTTTAGGCTATGACGTCATTTTAATGTTTTTTTGTCGACTTAAGTCGTTTTGTGGATATAATAATAAAGAGTAATAAGTTACATAAAGCATATAAAATTACATAGGGTGACTACACATGATACCATGTTGTTCGAAATATAAAGTTCGCGGTATCTTTTGATCTTTAGATATGTATTGGTTGCTCCTCAACTTGACTTTCAAAGTTTCAAAGAGTTTGACTTAGGGAAGTGCTACAGAATAATGATTATCTAATGCATGGTAAAATCCAAGAACAAGAAAAAAATATTTGAAAATTGAACGCAGATAGATTGAGTATGAATCCGATATATAGACAAGCTACATGTGTATCTATGAAAGATGGTAAAGACAACTATTTATTTACTTTTTAAAAAACATCCATTTGGAATATTAATATACGGTCCTTATCGTTCCTTATGTTTCTTTTGAAACCCGAACTGCTATCAGAGAAGAATATACTTTCAAGTAAGAACATTTTTTAAAACTTTTCTAAGAACTCGGTAATGGAGAGAAGTTATATGGACTTTTTTCATTTTTATGCATTTATTTATGTACGGTGACCCATACATTTACGTATGGAGTGAGATTAGTGGATTTCATAATAATAAACAAACAAACAGGTTGAGAAGAAGTTGTTAAAATGTGTGGAATAATTATAAAAATGATCATTATATCAATACAGTTAAAGTTTAGTGTAAAAGATTATTAAGATGTATATATATATATGAATATTTTACCGAGAAAAACAACAGTTTTAATTTTACATAAATTACACATCTCCGAATACATTGAGATACATATATGAATATTTTATTGAGAAAATAACAGTTTTAATTTTACGCAAATAACACATCTTGGAATACGACACGTGTTCTTAATAAATCATTTGAAAGATGTTTATTCTGAATGACAGAAACTTGTTAGAAGTATCGTCTTTAGAAAAGCAACTTTTTCACTTTACGTCGTTTTGAGAAACTGAAAGGACATTCAAGAGTTTTCGTCACTTCCTGTGCTAAGACATCCGGGATAATAACCATCCTTTCCATTCTTCCACCGTGTGTGAAATATATGGTTCCAAACCCATTTGGTAGCAGCAGAATTCCGAGCTGTTTCATTCTTATTCCGATGAAGATAGTCAGTATTCAGTATTGCTTAGATGGTGTGTTCTGGAAATATAAATAATCTCTAAAAACACTTAACATGTTTAATACGAATAAACTTTCTTGTGTTCGTTTATTAATGTTCCAAAACTAACCTATCGCTAATGTAAAAGCTAGCTTATTTTTTAAAATAGTTTCAATGTTTTAGCAATTTTTGTATTGGGAAAGAAAAGTGAGCTAAAAAGCTAAATTATGAAGAACAATGTTTATATTCAAAATTATGAAGAACAATGTTTATATTCAAAATTATGCAGAATAATTTATTTCCAGAATATTTTTTATACTTACTGACACTACTTCTATTTCACGTTTTATATATTCCTGATTAAAAGATAGTATGACGCAGCATAACATTAACTTTTGCGATAGTTAGAAAATAATTTTAGGGCTTAAACAACGTGCGTGCCGTCTTCGGGTTGGCCGGGCATGGAGAGGTGGATAAGGCTCTCGACTCGTAATTCGCGGGTTTGAATCATCGTCACACCAAACATGCTTGCCCTTTCAGCTGTGGGGACGTTTTAAAGAGATGGTCAATCCCAGTATTCGTTGGTAAAAGAGTAGCCCAAGAGTTGGCGGTGGGTGGTGAGACTAGCTGCCTTCTCTCTAATCTTACACTGTTAAGTTACAGAAGGCTGACGCACATAGCCCTCGAGTAGCTTTGCGCGAAATTCAAAAGAAACCAAATCCAAAAAAAAAAAAGAACAAATTTGTCTTCGGGAATGTTGTGTGTCGTTGGTTGGAAAGTTGTGAGTCGCTATTTATACTGCTTAAAAAATACATTGTAGTTTAATCAGATTTTGCAAGTCGCATACCGATGTGTTCTTGTTTGTATATGTTTAGGAGTTCATGTACATTGAACTATATTATATCTTTGTATTTTAGGAGTTTATGTATAACGAATTGATCAAGGTGTTTGCAGTTTGTAAGAAGCTCACGTATGTTTATAAATAACTGTTTTAGGTATTTGTAATGTTCATATACACTGAACTACTTCAGACCTTTGAAATGTAGCATGCTGATGGTGTACACCGAACCGTTCTAGATCTTTGTAACTTAGCATGCTGTTCACAATACACTAACTATTCTAGGCCTTTGTAACGTATTCTTCGTATAGAATAAACTGTTTTAGATCTTTCTCCATATATGCCAAACTGTTTTAGATTTGTTTGCTGTTTAACAGTTCATATACAGAACTGATATCCTTGTAGTTACTTTATCAGTTTGTAAGCTTGTTAATTAAAAAGATATACACCGAACTGACACATTTCTTGTTAGTTTATCAGTTTATAAACCTGGTAATTAGACACATCATACACCGAACTTTATGGTTAATTTAGTAATTCATAGAGTGATTTGTTTTCATTTCTCGTAGTTTCGTAATTCGGTTTTTGATAGCAAAGTTGATTCTTGTACCATAACTGATCATTGAGGATAATATTCATTTATAAAAGTTTCGTTACTCATAGTTTCCAATGTCAGATGTGAAAGACGCAGTTTAATATTATACTTAACCGGAACTTTTCGCTTACTTTTAAAAAACTCTAAGACCAAAAATTAGAATGTACGATATTTTCGAGTTACCTACAATTATAATACCTGACATTTAATTGCTTTTGAACAGTTATTAAATACATGAAAGCAATAATTGACTCCACAGCAATAAATATGTATAACATCTTGCTAATCGTCCCTGATATGCATGTACACTTATAAGACATTCACGAGCGTGCTAATTAGTCAGTTTTCAACAGCGCTATATCACAAACCCAAACCATAAGCACGTGTTATGCACCAGAGCAGTAGGGAACTGTGAGTTTGTGGTATTTCAAAGGGAGAGGAAGTGGAATTTAGTTTTATGGTTTTACATCTGTAAGGTAGGGCGGAGCCCCGAAGTCGTAAACCTGATTATTAGACATGACTTCTAACAACATCCATATATGTCCTGACAGTCTTTACTCCCTCGAAGAAATAACTATAACTTATTTTCCAAAGAACTGGCAAACATATACTGAGAATCGCCAAAGCCATTCTGGACTTTTAATTACAATTGGATAACCTTATTTTTTTGGTTTGAAATATCAGTAATTTCCTTGAAGTTGTGGAGATGAATTGTTCTTAATCACCTTAAGTTCGCCAGAGTTAATGATGATTTATGCTTTTAGCTTCAGTTTTTTTTCTAACTTCAGAACTGTAAAGATGATCTGAAATTTTACGTCCACTTACCATCTATTTACCGTATATCAGTAATGACTGACATGTAAAGGCACATAGTAATTTTTGAAGGAACATCCGCACAAGCTACACACATAATTATACATGTGAATCACATGCCCCACCATCTGTGGGAATAACTCCATTATAAAATCTTAATTGTAAAGCCCACAGCTTTATTCGATTCTTTCTTGGAAAACTGATGTACAGTTTTTTCATTTTTTTCTTGGAAAACTAATGTTCTAGTTTCTAAAATGCAATCTGACATAAGAAAATTCGTATAGATAATAGAATTCTGTAAGATATGCGGTAATTTATAACTTTTACTTACATTTATAATGGTGCAGAACAAGTTACTGTAAATATGTGAACACCTCAGTTTAATATGTTACTGTGTAAATGTCTATCTATGTATTTGAATATTATATTGTCTTTTAATTTCATTCTACAGATCTATCTGTTCTCTTCTGTGTATTTATATGGTAGTCTACAAGAACTTGTTTATCTACTAACAAAATATTTCTCTACGTGTTCATCCACTACCGCAATATCGATTTATGTGTTTATCTACTTGTTTATCCATTACCCAAGTATGTATTTACGTATTTGTCTATCGCCTAAGTATGACTACGTGTTTTCTATCTGTTTATCTATTAACTAAGGTAGTTTCTTTCTTTATCTATATGTTTATAAACACGTTTATCTACTACTTAAGTGTTTGTAATTATTTATAGATAAATTTATATATTTTCTAATATTTAAGTTCTCTAAGTGTCTTTATAGCTGTTGATCTAGGTACCTAAGTGTCTTGTCGTTTATCTATTGCAGCCTAAATATTAATATGTTTTGTTCTATGAAGTTATATGTTTATTTAAAAAATGTTTGCTTGCCTATAACCTATACACACCTTTATGTGTTTATCGAGGCATCTGAATGTTTTCTCTTCTCTGAATTGTTTCATTCTATGTGTATATGTTTTACTTGTTCTATTTATCTGCATATCTACCAGCACCAGCTTAACAGTTAACTGAGGATGATTAGATATCCGTGTAATCTACTTGCTATTATTTAAATTGTGATAATTATTTGAGTAAAGTGTATTTGCATATCTGTGTAATCGGATTATTGGTAACTAAATACACATATGTATTAGGGCAAAGTGGGTTTATATACCTGTGTAATGAATTTCTTGGGAAGTAAATAGACATAATAGACAAATAGACATAAATTTGTTGGGGTAATGTGTGTTTATATATATGTACATGTGTGTGTGTGTGTGTGTGTAATCTCCTAGGTAACTAAATGCATATATTTTTGGGTATGTCTGTTTGTGTTTATGCTATTGCATTGTTTAACCATCGAAATAAATAAAAAAAAATTCTTAAACAAACTAACTAATTCGCAGTAAACCATTAACTGAACTGCATATATTTGTAACAGAATTTTATATGAGATAAATATTGTTTAGGGGTCGTGTTAAAAAAAAATTATTTAATCTCCTGTAGGATTAAATATCTGAACATTTACAATAGTCTATATTTAATTAGCTATACTCATTACTGAGTCTAGTTTTATCGTGGATCTAAGTAAACAGCTAGTAATAATCGGAAGTAAATATACCTTACTAGTAATTACTTGTTAGGTCAGTTTTATCAGAATTAGGTCAGCCATTCATCCGTTAATGGTAATGTGTGCATATATAGCTATATATTTAAACACTCCCAGATATACTTATTTCACATACATTCGTATATATTATGGAAATAATTACCATTGTAAACATTGATATTAAATGATGGAGAATCGTGTAGTCATAATCTACAACCTTCATTAGTAGGACTGTTCGTATAAAACATAACCTACAACCTTCATTAGCAGGACTGTTCGTACAAAATAAACTCTACTCTTCACATTTATATGAAGTTTCACACTTTATCAAAACGTAAGCATAGTTGACTACAAAGTATACGGATAAAAACTACTAGTATATGTACAGCTGATTTTAAAATTGTGTGTAGTTTGTGCATGTATTTATGATATACATATGCACGCTAATACGTGTTGTGAAAAAATATTAAGGCAATACATAATCGTAAATTTTGGATGATGTAACCATGGTTTTTTGAAGACTAGTGTTTCGAACTGTTAGCATAGACTTTCATTTTATAATTTCTTTATTTCATTAAGGTGGTGGAATTTTATTTCGTTATTATTTGCAGTGAATATATATTACTTATCAATAACGTATGCCACTATTCAGGTTTATGTATAATATAATTCTGATTAGTGTTGTTGAGACTGCTAGTTAAAGTGATTGTATATTTCTATACACATTTATTAAGTGGCTGCCTTCTCTATCAGTGTCCCTGTGAGCTCCTGTACGAATGGAGACGGTCTACTCGCTGCAGGATAGCCATTCAACCCTTGCCTCACTCGCTCCTTCGTCTGGGTGCCTTCTGATTGGGTTATTTCTTCGATCAGGTACCGAGAGCCTGTATGTGATTGGCGTAAGCTATCGAGGCTCCTCCAAACATCACTATAAGCATCAAAAGATGACAGTACTGAAATAAATTAGATATTAGAATGTAAGCGATGATTCGATTTGCTCGCTAATATGAAGAAAAACTATTCATTTTTGACATACTTTCCAAAGGACTGCTAATCAAAACAATCAACATTCATACATCCTTGATGTTACCTGAATGAACCAACATGATTATAACGATATGGATATTGGTGCTGAACAACAGTTATAATCGGATTATATTCCTAAAATGGATAAAGGCTTCACAAGTCCTCTTTCATCACATTTTACCACAAATACATGTTTATATTCACAAAGATAAATATGTATGTAATGCAATGTATTTTATAACAAGCGAACTGGTTGGCTTGGTATGTAGCAAGATAAATGTTGATTTTTACAGTGAATACCATTAGAACACTTCATGTTGTGTGGCACAGTGAATGCAGTAAAACACAGCATAACTTCGTTAAATGATATCCTGTTTTTTTGAGTTCAACTTAGCAAATGATCAGTTAATTGTGTTTCAGGTAGTGCATATCTATCCAAATGATCAGTTAATTGTGTTTCAGGTAGTGCATATCTATCCAAATGATCAGTTTAATTCTGTTTCAGATTTTGCACACCCATTCAAATGATCAGTTAATTGTGCTTTAGGTAGTTCATATCCATCCAAATGATCAGTTTAATTCTGTTTCAGGTAGTGCATATCTATCCAAATGATCAGTTTAATTCTGTTTCAGATTTTGCACACCCATTCAAATGATCAGTTAATTGTGCTTTAGGTAGTTCATATCCATCCAAAATGATTAGTTAATTGTGTTTCAGGTAGCTCATACCCATCCAAATGATCAGTTAGTTCTGTTCCAGGTTGTGCATACCCATTTAAATGATCAGTTAATTATGTTTTAGGTTGTGCATACCCATCCAAGTGATCAGTTAATTATGTTTTAGGTTGTGCATACCCATCCAAATGATCAGTTAATTGTGTTTCAGGTAGCGCATACCCATCCAAATGATCAATTTAATTCTGTTCCAGGTTGTGCATACCCATCCAAATGATCAGTTTCATTGTGTTTCAGGTAGAGTATACTCATCCAAATGATCAATTTAATTCTGTCTTAGGATGTGTATACCAATCCAAATGATCAGTCTAATTTTGTTTCAGGCTGTGCATATCAATTCAAATAATCAGTTTAATTTTGTTTCAGGCTGTGCATACCCATCCAAAGGATCAGTTTAATTTTGTTTCAGGCTGTGCATACCTACCCAGTTGATCAATTTAATTCTGTCAAGCTTAGGAATAAAAGAATAATTACCTTCTCACAAATTTTAAAACGCTTTTGTTTTTGAGAAATTAAATCGGGAGATAATTTTTCTTGTTCCATTTGTAAATTTGTTAGAACAAAAAATCTAAGTTACAATATGTAGAGTATTTCTAAACGGTTTAAACTGTTTATCACCATCAAACAACCCACACGACTGCATACCTGTTCAAAAACTACACAACACGCAAAATTAATATACTCTCAGCAAACGTATAAAACACGCTGTATGTCCGTTACTATTTAGAATGTGGCGTGTACATCACCCTGTATGCCCTTTACTACAACCTTGGCCATTTTATTTTACACGGTTAAATACTGATGTTATTAGCATGCATGGAGTAGTTTTTGAGTAAGTGTGAGAGTAGTAGCACATAAAGTAGAGTATGAGTTGTTGTTCTGGTTTATATAAGTTTTTCATCAAAACACACACACACACACACACACACCTGTTCTATACAAAAGTGTTGTTTTAGTATAATATTTTTTCAAAACAGATCAACATTTTGTTAAGACATTTTATCTTTACTCGGCATAGAGTCATGCATTGTCACCTGCCAGATGTTATAAGGTGTTGAATTATTCGATTGTCCAGAAATGATATTAAGCAAAGACCATTTCTTAAACAGCAGGGTACCCTTAGTGACTGTATCTAGAATCCTTAAACGTCATTGGACTACAGTCAACATAGTTCCAGGAAAGTTGGTACCGACAAAATACTGCCCTGGTTGGCCGTGTTTTAATCAGGTTCACTTGTAAAAGTAGAAAAAAGTCTTGCAACACCTCGCGACAAGAACGATATGAACACATTTATTCCCGGATATCCAGAAAAACATTTTTTTTTATAGCAAAGCCGCATCGGGCTCTCTGCTGTGTCCACTAAGGGAAACCGAACCCCTGATTTTGGCTTTGTAAATCCGAGGACTTGCCGCTGTTCCACTAGGGGACCCAGAAGAATAATAAATATGGGAAAGGCCAAAGTAGGTTATTAAGCAAGAAGGGCTATCTGCAATTTGATTTTAACCAGAATTCACAACGGTCACGTCACTTGGGCAAGACAACATGCCATCTTTTCAGGTGATCCTGTTTTCGGCTTGTTAAAGCTGATGGTAGGATTCATTTTTATCATTTACCGGGATAATAGATAAATATAGGCTGTCTGTCTTACAGGGAAGACACAGGAGGTGGTGTAATAAATGTTTTGGCAGCTATTTATCATGGTGGAGAAACTGTTCTTCATATCTTCCATGGAAACGTCAATGGCGCTCGTACAGTTATTACATGAAGACATTATTTGTGCTGTGTGCTAGGACAAATTTTAGCAATAACTCTGTATTTCAGGATGACAATGGCATTGCTCACAGTACGCGTATTGTACAGGATAATCTCAAGCAGGAGGCCATTACAAGATGGCTATGTCAAGTCTTCATATTGTTATCCTACTGAGAACTGTTAGGAAGAACTGCGCCAGAAAAATTGCTAAGTAAGACCCTAAACCAACAGCTGTAGCTGAGTTTCAGTAGTGAAAAGCACTGGGTAAAATCACGATAGATTACATCAACAACCACATTGACAGTGTCATGTCTCCTTGCGGAGGTTATTAGAATACGAGGAGGATCAATCAAGTACTGAATATTTAATATGAACTGACATAAGGTTACAGACTTTACTTATAATATTTTAGTGTTATATTTTGTTATTATATACGTTTCGGTAAGGTTTTGTTATTATAGAGAAAATGCTGAATTGCACATCTTTCTATAGATGTCTGATAAAATATTTGCTGTTTAAGAAATCGTTTATGATGTCCCTAGAACCTATCTCATTATAAAAATTACACATACAGATGCTTGATACCAAATGCATTTATAACTTCGACAGCTTAGTGTATTCCATTTTAATAACAATGATCTTATTTGCTACAAAATGGACATTCCCGGGTGGAACAGCACTGAGTCTGCGGATTGAAAATCAGGGATTCCATTCCCCTCACTTGACAAAGCAGATAGCTCTATGTGGTTTTGCTATAAGAAAACACACATAAAATAGGAAGATATTTTGGCCAAAACTGTATTTAGAATTTGTAGTGTATATCATAGAGTCAACAGAGTTTTGATAAGCGTATGAAACACCCTGAATATTCATTAATGTTTATATGTGGAGTGTATATCATAGATTTAGCCTAGTTTTAACAAACGTGTAAAACACCCTGTATCAAATAACCAATATAGCTTCAACAAACATACAAAATATCCTTCATGTCCGCTACTATTTAAAATACCGAGTGTTTTTCGTATGGCCAGCATAGTTTTAACAAACATATAAAACATATTTTATGTCCGCTACTATTTAGAATACCGAGTGTATTATCATAGGGTCAGCATAGTTTTAATAGATCTATAAAACACTCTGCATGTTTATTAATATTTAGAATTAATAAAACTGTGTATGTTCAAAGACATGTTTATTATTTGTAACATTGCTCAGCTGCCCGGACCAGCTTTTCTCTATCTGTATATCTTATCTTCCTTTCTGTCTACATCCAGCTATTTCACAGTCTTGAGTTTTACGACTACTTTTATGCCTTTACGGAACAGGAAACCCGAGATGAGACAGTTCTGTTATACCTTGGCTTTAACGCTTGTGCTGGCGACTCCTGTTATAAAGAGTGTAAAAGTTTTCGCTTTTAATGACACTAAGAAATCACTGTTTCCACCCAGATGTACTTATAGCACAGATTGGTATGTGCTCTTGTCGATTTGCTGTTTTACAGCTTTGATAGGGAAAAAGCACCAAGGATTAGGGGAGAATCTTTTCATTTCATACACTGACGAAATGAATCAAACATTTCACGATAGTTAGAGGAAGTGTCGTCCATCAAATATACACAGATGGGTGGCAGTACTAAACATCTCGTTTTTGGCAACTGGTCAGTTCTTTTGACTTCTGTAACGTTTTTTCATGGGAAGGAACCAAATAGGGAAAACATCGTTGCTTTGATCACACATAAAGATAAAATGACGCATATCGTATGAAAATATAAGTTTTATTCTACTACGTTTCCCAAGATACATTTCATTCCAATTTGTTGCAGTATAGAACTTTTTATATAGAAGCTGGCATAATGAGAGTAGTCAAAACACATGTGGGGAAAACACTAGTTATACATGTTCAATATAGTTAGGCATGTGATAAACGCCGGTTGTAGACAATCAGTACAGTCACAATAGACGTAGAAATCATCAACCATACATAATTAGTGTAATCAGATACGTGTAGAAAGAACCAGCCATATATAATTAGCGTAGTCAGATACGTGTAGAAAGAACCAGCCGTATATAATTAGCGTAGTCAGATACATGTAGAAAGAACCAGCCACATATAATTAGTGTAGTCAGATACATGTAGAAAGAACCACCCATATATAATTAGGGTAATTAGATACATGTAGAAAAAAACGGCCGTATATAACTAGTGTAGTTAAACTATTTGTAAGAAACACCATCTATACTTAACCAGAATAATTAGACTACATCTAGAAAGAATCGATTATACATAATCACTGTAGTCAGACACTTACAGAAAGCACCAATTATATACGTTGTCAAACTACATGCATAAAACATCAGGTAATATACGTTGTCAGTGTAGTTGTCACTGTACATAGATATACACGAAAACTCAACATTTGTTTCACGCTAGGAGATTTTCACAGTTTACCTTCTTCTATTCGATATCGAAACTAATCACGTGATAAGATAAACAATGACCAACTCCTATTGAAAACTAATCCTTACAAAAAAATAAGACTGAACACTTCGTTACGTTCAAAATGACTTACACGTGGGGAGAGGGAGACAGCTCTAATAGTTTTTCGTGTTTGTATTTCTTCTCTTTCTTTATTGCCACTTAGAAACAGTATACAGTTTTATTCATCTGTATAATATTTTGGTACTTTTTGTTGAAGACGCTCCGAATGAAATCTATTATACAGTATAAGTTTTCCTCTATCTTTTTTGCTGGCTTCCTTTTCAGCATTTTCAACATAGTTAACTGAGTTCACAGCAAAACTATAGTCTCGCGAACCTGTTTACAGACTGCAGATGATAGGCAAAAACCTTTATAGAAAGCAAATAGAGTCTGTGGTTCATTCTACAGTAAAGCCCAGACAATAATTTTGTAATATTGCCTTTCTCTGCATGTCATTTGAAGGGTTTCTGTTGAGCAGGCGAATGGTTTTGTTTGTTAAAGTGATGAAATGGAGCAAGCAAGGAAAGATCAAGGAAGGGGAAGAGAAACAGCGAATCGTAGGAAAGAATATTGAATTGAAAAGATTATTTTCCTTGAAAATATCTCATGTTTGAGACACGTTTCTGTCAGACACAGCCTTGTTTTTAATAATTTGAAGCTATTGAGAAAAATGTGCTCAGTCAGGGAAACGGAAATTTCCGCTTCACTGCTACTGGGAGTGCAAAGACTTCTTTAACTTGTCTATATTCTCCTTGTGTCACCCACTATAAATGTTATAAGCCATCTTGCTACGTTCTTTTTTTTCTTTCGAAGATCACTTGCAGAAAGTATTGTGTACAGTGCCCAGATATGAAGATCATTTTACGAGAGGAAACTTGATGTTTACGATCCAAAATGCTTCAAAGACTTTCTTTCAATGAAAAAATAAACACCAGAAGGTTTCGTTGCGTTATTTTGAATTGAGGTATTGAGTGCTGCTTGTTGTTCTATTAACTGAGTAAAGTAAAACTGTCTGTCTGCCTTTTGTGCATAAGTATGGCATTAATCTTAAAATTTAAATGATTAAAGATGGAATTGTCTCATAAGGTTCTACAATCAGGCGTCCAAAATCCAGAATCAACACATTTAGAACGTGTATGGATTTTCTTTTTCATATGGAAATACTTTTTCTTTTACCCGTGGTTACTGATCCAAACTCACCAAAACTAACTTAGTCTTTCCATCACTTTGTTCAATCGAATTTTGTCAGGAGTAATAGGTGTATAATGTAATTTGATATGTAATTTAGAGCGTAAGAATAATATAAAAAAGAAGGATGAGATAATGTGAGATTTTATGAGTCATGAAATAATATAATTAATTATTTGTGATAATACAAACTTAACTCAGCAAAGTATGAAACAAATATTAACTCTGTCTAATTGCATTTTACAAACAAGAGAAAACACTTTCTTAGTTTGGTTGTCTGTTCTCCAAAACGTTCCAAAAAAAAAACACTTAGATAAATTATGTTATTATTGACGTAATGATTTACTCACTTCTATTTATTTCTTCTTCAACAGGCCAAATGCTGTAAATTCACAGGAAGACGAAGAAACAACAAAATCTTCAGCGATAATTCAACCTACAACAAAATATGTAAAAAAAAATCCAAACGTTTTTAAAAGGAAAAATATTTTTTGCAACTTAAGTCACTTGTAGGCATATTAAAATAAAACGACAAGTTTGACAACTCTGAAAAAAACAACAAAACAATAATGTGAAGAAACTACCTTCATGCGTATTAACTTGCTTCAACTTTCCATTTATTGTTACTTAAAGGACATAGCAAATATAATGAAAATTCATGAAAAATATTACATAAAGATTATAATAGAAGGATATCAGAACGAGAACAATATTTCAATGAGAAATTAAAACTAAATAAGAAAACTAAAAGCCTGTTTACACGTTCTGGTAGATTTTGCAATTGGTAACAAAACTTAACAGTAAAAATAAATTATTTAAAAACTATCATGACCAGAAACAAGCTCTTTCATGATTTTGTAGTAAATAAGCATTACACTGGGATAGTGCTTGTTGATGAATTATTGTTCTAAATCTAACATCAGTGAACAAAATCCATTTACTGCCACACGCTATTGTATGTAAATTAAATTTTCGGACTTTAAAGTATAGCCATTTAAATAGAATTGAACTACGTGAATATTAGTTTCAACTAAATCTTAGTTATTTCAGATCTGATCATAAACGACAAATTAAGTTTGTACTCGTTTTGATGAAGCTTGACCAACTTTGAATCAGTAAGGGATGCAGACAGACCGCTGATTTCCGAAAGTTTCGACGGTCATATCCCAAATATGTCAGAAAAACATATTTTGAATATTAACAGAGAGTCGTTTTTATTTTAATGAAGAAGTCCTGATGACTTGTATTAGAATATTTGACTTCATCTTAATATTTTCAAAAACAAACAAACAAGAAGTTTTAAGATGATCTAATAACAATTTTCATTTGTTGATAATCTTTAGTAAAATATTTACGAAAATCTTTATTTAAAATTTTGGAGAAGTAATATCACGGACTGAACTTAAAATACTTCATTTGTGAGTAATAGAAAATCCTTGCAATATTAAGATTTCTCTGATAATGTCGTTCAGCCTACATCTTAAAAATGAGGATATTTGATGACATTTTTTCCGTATTTACACTTGAAGAAAACAGTGGTTTCTATCAGGTCTTTCCTTAAGCAGTGTCTGATTTTAGGTTCAGAAAAAGAGAAAGGATTTCAAATGCTTTTAATATTATTTAATCAATAATGTATTTTTCATTATTATTAGCCCACCCAGTGGCTTAGCGGTATGTCTGCGGACTTACAACGCTAAAAACCGGATTTTGATACCCGTGGTGGGCAGAGCACAGATAGCCCATTGTGTAGATTTGTGCTTAATTCAAAACACCAAAACAACAACATTATTATTAATTACTTTCTGCTAACGATTCACAAGCTTCTGAATGCCACTTCTATAAAATTCTTAGGGTTTGAAGGAAAATAATGTAGGAAGAATAGTTTTGACTTCTTCATGTGTTCCAAGCTCTTTTTCATCAAGATAGTTCTGCAAACTTCAGAATAGATGATAATCAGATGGTGCAAAGTCTGGAGAATAAGTAGGATGTGGAAGTTTTTCCAGTCCAGCTCTTCGATCTTTGCAGATGTGATTCTTTCTGTATGGAACTGTGCATTATCTTGGTGTAACACAACACCTTTACGATTGATCAAAGCAAGCCTCTTCTTTCAGTGCAAAATTCAAATGCTCTAACTGTTGATAATAGAAGTCTGATGTAATCATTACATTGAGCGACAGCAACTCAAAGTGGATCACACCAACAATATCCCACCAAACGCTGAACAAGATTTTCCTTGGGTGGAGGTCCATTTTGGGCTGTGCTTTAGCCAGTTTACTTGTACTGAGCCATTGTCTGTGGCGCTTAACATTTTTATAAGATTTCCATTTTTCATCTCCAATCACTAACCTGTCCAAAAAAGGTGAGTTACGTTCACGAGAGTGCATAAAAGTGCAAATGTCTACTCTTGCTGTAACGTTGGCTTCTGTCAAATCATGTGGAACCCATTTTCCAAGTTTTGACACCTTTCCAAGCTGTTACAGATAACGGTGAACTGTTGAATGGGTTGAATTAAGCTTCTGTGCTAGTTCTTCAACTGTTACAGCAAAATGTTCATCACGTATAGCCAGCAGCAAGTCATCATGAAACTCAACAGGACGACCTGAATGTGGCGCATCACTTAAACTGTAGTCACCTGATCTGAATTTCTGAAACCACCTTTGACATTTTCTTTCATTGAGAGACTCCGTACCATAAACACCTTGAATGTTTCGTGTAGTTTCTGCTGCACTATTTATTGCCTTTTCTAAACTCATACACAATTATATGCCTAGCGTGCTCCTCAGACACATCCATCTTCATAAGGGTTTATTTAATTAATGATCGGAAAAAGTGGACTTGGATTAGTTTCTCTTATTTGCCTAAACATTTTTGTACACGTCCTACTACATATTTTAGTCATTAAAATCTTCTACAGAGGCAGAAATGATGACGTACTACCTGTATTAAATTTTCTGACATTTTAAGATTTATCATTCATTTTTTGATTAAAAATTTCATGTATTGTTTCATGTAAGAGCTTACTTTGGACAGTCAAAACATTCTAACTTCGCTTTTTCTACAACTTATTTCACAATCTTACATTCGCATTAAAATACATTGCTCATTATTTTATTATAAAATACAACTTCTACAGTAACGAAAATTATTGTTTAGAAAAGCAACGACTGGCGTACATGAGATTGATTACATCAGTAACGAAAAGGTCGTACCTTCTAAAAATGTAACTTGAAATAAAATAATAAAAGTTGACCAGTTTGAAATGTAAACAATTTTATATTGTAAGCGTTCTTAAACTTATATTTATACATAAATACGGGTTTTGAGGAATACAGTTCAAATTATTCTCAACGATACCTATACAAATGTCACGGGAATTCAAAGACTTTTTATTTTGTGCTAATGCACCTAAAATACTTTCACTACATTTGTAACTTACATAACCATATGAAAAAAAAACAACAACCAGTATAAAATGTAACATATTGGAAGGAGTCAGAAGACATGAGAATTACTTAAAAAGCTGTTTAGTAGCTGAAGATGCTTTAAAAAGAACAGAGAAAGAGCTGGATTCTGGGTAACAAAATGTAAATCCATCTATAGGTAAAAGAGTTTTGTAAATTAATCTCAAGGGATTTTTTTATGTCTGCTCTGAAAGAATGGAGTTCTCTTTTGTTAAGTAACATTCCATTTTTCCAAGACATTAGCTCCACCGCCTAAGTTACAAAGTCCTATTAAATAACTATGTTACATTGTTCATTCATTTGAATACTTAATTCCTATTCCTCCATTACATCATCCACCAAAAGGCAGAAATTAGAACAGTCAGAAAAGACGCGAATACCAGGAGATGATAGACAAGTGGGTGATTTTTCATGAGGAATATTTAGTAATATTATAGTTAAGTGTCTTCTGAGTATTCAAAAGTTATTGATGTTGGTTCTAGAAAATATAAAATCTACGAAAGAACATACGTAAAGATTAATTATGTACTCATTTTATTCGAGTAAATCTGTTCATAAAATCCAGACGTAATGCATTGTTGAAGCTGAAACTAATTTGACAAAAGAAAATTTATTTCACTTTTCACCAAAATTACTTAATGATAAAAAAACAAACTCTTAGAATAGTTAGTGTTAATAAATGTATTGTGTGTTTTCTTATAGCAAAGCCACAACGGGCTATCTGCTGAGCCCACCGAGGTAGAATCGAACCACTGATTTTAGCGTTATAAATCCGTTGACTTACCGTTTTACAAGCGGGGTGCACATGCATAAGTAGAGCGTGCTAAGATATAAGTTTCAAGCAAAATTAAGTCGATCTTGAAGCGTAAAATAGAATTCCTTCGATATTTTACTTATGATTTGAGTAAAGGTTTGATCGTTTCTAATATATGTGGATTAATGCTAAAAATAATTGAATCCTTAATAATGAATATTTGGTAGTATAATTTTTGAATATTCGTTTTTGAAAACATTTTTGTACCTAGCAAAACAACGAAAATAATATTAAGTTAAAGGTATTTTTTTTACGAAACTGTCCAGTTATGGAAACGAAAAGAGTAATTTGATTAGGTGTGCAGACGAACTCAATATAGGAAAGTAAATTATATTCGGTATTCATACTAGCTTAATATAATATAAGGGTATTTTAGGTATGGAGACTAGCTTTACATAAGAATATAAAGTATCTTTTTGTGAAGACTGGCTTAGTATGGGAATATAGAGTATCTTAGTGTGGAGACTGGCTTAGTGTGGGAATGTAATGCATCTCAGTGTGGAGACTGGTTTAATATGGGAATATAAAGTATCTTAGTGTGGGGACTGGCCTAGTGTGAGAATATAAATTATCTTACTGTGGAGACTGACTTAGTATGGGAATATAAAGTAGCTTGCTGTGGAGACTAGCTTAGTATGAGAATATAAAATAGTTTACTGCGGATACTGATTTAGTATGGAAATATAAAGTAGCTTACTGTGGAGACTGGCTTGGAATGGGAATATAAAATATCTTAGTGTGGAGACTGACTTAATAAGGGAATATAAAGTATCTTAGTGTGGAGACTGGCCTAGTGTGAGAATATAAATTATCTTACTGTGGAGACAGACTTAGTATGGGAATATAAAGTAGCTTACTATGGAGACTAGCTTAGTATGGGAATATAAAATAGTTTACTGCAGATACTGACTTAGTATGGGAATATAAATTAGCTTACTGTGGAGACTGGCTTAGTATGGGAATATAAAATATCTTAGTGTGGAGACTGACTTAATAAGGGAATATAAAATATCTCAGTATGGAGACTGGTTTAATATGGGAATATAAAGTATCTTAGTGTGGAGACTATCTGAGTATGGGAATATAAAGTATCTTAGGTGCGCAGCTAGCTTGGTATGGGAAAGTAAATTATTATAGGTATGCATACTGACTTAATATAGGAATATAAAATATTTTAGGTGTGTAGATTAGTTTAATATTGGAAATTAAAGCATCTTATTTTCTAGACGAGGCCAAGTTGGAAAACATGGTAAATGTGTTTACTTATTGATCATTTACCTATTTTCAATGAAAGTTGTAAAATTGCCCAAATTCAAATGATTCTGTTAATATTATAATATTTTTTAAAAAATACTGGCGTTACTGCTTGAGGTGTTTTTTTTGGATTTAAATTAAAAAGTAGGGCCTTCAATAAACTTGAGTAACAAATATTAGCCGATAACAGAATGTGTTTATGTAGAAGATGAATACTAGAGGTATTGATCAATATATATCTATCTATGTAATGAAATTGAAAATGGATTATAAATTACATTTATACAATTGAAGATAAATGACTCTCGTATTTAAGCTCCAAGACGTAGTTGCAAGTTTTTTTGAAGAATAATACTTATCGTAAATCATGATGGTTCATAATAGGGATCGCCCAAGAATTTCACCAAGTTTCTCATAGAACATACGGAAAAAACTTTCTTGAAAAGCAGCCTTGTTCTTGAAACAATACTCAAAACTTTCTATCTTAGTGACTAAGGATGCCTAAATATTAATAATAATAAAAAGCTGAGTTTTTAATTATTAAACAAAATTTAAAATTCATCCATTTTGTTCTTGATATAATAATTTTTTTTTATTTTAATCTTGTTTCACAAGCCTAAAGAAAAAACGGTTATGAATATTTCATTAAAACCTGACAGACCTACTACAAAAATCTCTTGCCCATATCAGAGGTATATTTTTGTGTTGTTTCTTGAAAGAGAACGAGAGATTTTATCAATTTTGTTCGTCGGTACTGGCCAAGTCTCTCTTCTTCAAAACCATTCAAGCACCAAAGACTACAGCAAAAACGATTAGGTATATTGACCAAAATTTATGCACAGCTACTAAACAAACTACAACAAAGATGGTAGAGCTATTTTGAAGTTGATGCTTGATAGTCGAAATTTCCACATTCCAAAATTTTTGAGTTACCGACATAAGTAAAGCTACTTAAAACCATTTAAGTACTTTGTACTGGTCGGAAACGCTTCGTTTTATTTTAATAAACAATGCATACATTTATAACAGTGCCCTCCAAACTTATTATTATTGATTATAGCTTTAGAAGCCACTACATAAAATACGGCTACAAATATTTTACTGAAACCCGAACAATACTAATGACTACAGTATCAAGTATATCATATGGCAGTTTTAAAATCAATTCAAACACCTTTGGTTTTTCACTCTGAAAAAATTTTCTAACTCCTTTACTTTCTGCCATTTGAAAACCCAGTGTTTTATTAACGTGTATTAACTGGAAAATAATTTATGAACTTATAGCACATTAATTATAAACTGCCATGTTGAGTATTTATCATTTATCGTGTTCGCTGTTCTTCCTTGTTTCTCGAATTCACTGTTGTACTTTATCGATATCTGGTTTACTACGACTATTTCAGTGAGTTTTCTAACACTTTACTACTGCTATTGTAAATTTCCCTACCTTGTGTGTGGTGATTTATTATATATATGTTCTTATTTCGCTGAAATTAAAGTGTATATTATAGCATTATTACCCATATTTTAATTTTTTATGGTTACAGCTAAATCGACTGGGTATTTTACAGGAAAACCTAGATAGGTTTATTATAAGAATATATCTACAGTACTTATCATTCTTAGTGGAATCAAAATAGGAATGTGTAGCTTGAGAAAATACTGTGGACACTATTTCCAGTATAGTATATTTACTTTTTTCTAACTCATAGTTGAAGGCTCGAAAGTATAATCTTTGCATTTTGATTTTAATTAGCTGGTGTATAATATATTCATATATAATCTAATTATACTAGTTTAAGGTGCATTCTACTTGATATTCATTTTATAAAACAATAGTTGGAATAAAAATGTCAAAGTGTTATAAATAGTTTTGTCAAAATATAAGAAAGAATATACAGATGTGGAGGACGTTTTCCCTTGAATATAAATCTTTAGATATTGTGGTTAATTATTTTCACAGCAGTTTATTTATATACTACAGGAGAGAACTGGAGCTTTCACTCTGATAGAGACCTTATTCGTAAGTGAATTAAACAGCTAGTTGTTAGTAAGACCATTAATTTTCAAGTGGAGACATTTACATAATTTTGAACAGCTAACAGAAGAAATGTAGTCTGTAAGTAGTATCTGTAGCCAAAAGTACTTTGTTCGCTAAGTTTTACCGACTATAGGATTGACTGTTGCTTTTATAATTTACTCAAATTTGAATATACGGAAAGTATCGAATCCTGGACCTTTCGATTTGCAGTCTGGTACGCTTATAACTAGGCCACGCGCAGTCCACATTACACGAGAAAACAGGTCAGTAATAACTGGAAATTGTATACTAAACGATATAAAGAAAATATTACAGAACTGAAATATAATATAGACAATGGAAGCCTACATTAAACATAGGAAACAACACAATACACAGTTTTCAACATTCAAGGAAAGACTGCAGAACTTACGATAATAAACCGCATTTGCTACTAATTACTAGTACAAATAATTTCAAGTCCTGTAGTTCATATCTCCATGTTTAAGTGACACAGGCTATATACAGTTTAATGGATTGTTTGCTCTGTTTTAAGCTGGCATTATACACATTTTAGTCACACCTTTCAAAATACCAACAACTCCTCATCCTGTTTGTAAATAAAACAGGCTTAGAATTCTCACTACAAGCCTTCAAATACCTAAGTTAGGAAACTTTAAACAGTGTTAGCTTTTATGTAATTTATAAGGATACGTGACTGTATTTACTTATACGACAACAAAGGGAGAGCTCTGGTTATTCTGACAGAAGACATTCGTAACATCACAAAGCATGTTAACATATTTACTTCACACTCTTACTCAAATTGGTTGATCTGCACAAAACCGCGTGGTGACAGCTTATAGAAAGAATATAACTTATTTTTTGCAACAATTCTATATTTTATTCACATAACATTCATTCCAGCATTACATAAACTGCTTTTTCTCATCAGTTATGCATAGTTGGAGAATTCACGAGCGAGGACCACGAGCCATCTTTCTAGCATGATCATTATCATCGAGATTAAACGCTAAGAAAATAATTATGGACTGTTTTAATTTGTAAAATAAAATTGTAGAAACTAGAAAGAGTTTCACATTCAATACCGCCAGTGGTACATAAAATTGAGGAATTATAACAACTACAGAGAGTATCACACATAAAACCGCTAGTAGTTTGTAAAATTTAGATAACATAGAAAGTACAGAGATTATCAAACACAACACCGCTAGCAGTGAGTAAAATTGAGAAATTATAACAAAAAGAGAGAGAAACACTCATCCACATTGTTTTGTTTACCTCTATATTTTTGAGAAATATATATTCTTGAAATTATCACGTGCTAAAAAAGCACAGTTTTGAAAATAACCAACAAAATCAACATTGATGAAAGTTGAGCGGATGGCAACTGGCTGTTGTAGAAACACAAGAGAAGAAGACGACGTTTCAAGTCTTCAGACTTTCGTCTTTAACAAGATTATTCAATATTAAACTTAATGATACTAAGTGAAGACTATCGAGCTATTGTCTAGTTAAAATGTAACTACAATTATTTTATATAGACTTCAATGATGCTTGATGAAGATTATCGAACTGTTTTGTAACTACAACTATTTTAGTTCAGACGTTAATGATAATAGATGATAATTATCGAACTGTTTTGTAGTTAAAATGTAGATAGTTTAAAATTTAGAAAAAAAATGTTTTTTTTTATCAAATAACAATCTTATATGCACGCAAAGTTTTATAAAATACTTTTTTCCGAAACTTTTTTTACACTTAGAACTAAAGAATGAAACTATGTTTTACCATATATTAGTTTAGTTTTAAAGTAGAAAATTAATTTTATAGGAATTTTGGAAGGTTGAGAAATACAGTTGAAAATACGTACTTAATGACAATACTCAAGTTCTTAGAAACCGGATTCATAAAGATTATAGACCAAACTCTTCTATTGATATTTGATCTATAATCTTTATGAATCATATTGCGGGTCATATTTTATTATACAATTAGAGTATCCCAAAATTGACGATAGGTGTTGTTATCTACCCGTCTTTCCTCCAGACTCCATCACTTCGAAAGTAGGGACAGCTAATGCAGGAACTGTAGTATAGCTTTTCGCTAATTTCCGAAACAAACAAACAGACATACAACATTAATAATAGGATTTGAAAAAGTTATATATTTATATAAATACAAAATATTATTATAACAACACGCCACTTAAGTTATGATACATTAGGTTTTTAACGACTTCAGACCAAATATTAGTCTAATAATTATACTCTATGTTACCTATAGGTTCCTACAATTCAAATATATAAAACTAACAAACAACGTTTCAGTATATATTAACAATATTCCCAGCGACATGGATTTTAACAAGTCAGTTTATAAAGATTATAGGCTATACATTAACGTAAAACTGCACCGTATGTGAACTGATAATAACTACAATTCACTTGCTTTATTTTGCTCGCACCGTAACAATAGTTGTTCATGAAAATTGGTGTTGTGTTTAGAACACATCTATGTCTATCATAAATCAGCCGGCTTGATAAGTCCTAATATTGCCGAAAGGCCTCGTCGATACTGGGTTTAGCATACTCGGTGTGGTTGACACATTTTAACATATTTTCTTTGCATTTAAAATTGTCAATACTGGTTTTCACAAGTCAGCTTTATAAATATTATAGATAGGCTAAATATTAGCAAAGTAAAAGTGTTTCATTCTAACAAGTTACAAGTTAACTTTACATACATTATAACACGAAAACAGTGCAATAACAACATTTCATGCATTTGGGTTTTCACAAGTCAGCTTCATACAGACTTTAGTCCAAGAGTTAGATTAATAAGAATACATCATTTTTTTTTAATGTATTTTTAATGTAGGTCTTCATTGGAAAGTCCCGATTCCTATGAAAAAAAGCAACCCTACCGTCTAAAACTGTAAAACTTGGTATGAGATTCTAAAAATAATGTTGTATTTTATAAATTGAGATACTTATCTATTGGAAACAGTGATTATAAATGTTTACAATGGTATTTAAATTACTTGAGATTTCGACGTAACATTCAACGTATATATATATATAAGAATGTATTCAGAATGTACAACAATCAGACTGTTTATGACCATATATATTACGAGAGATGTGTTGAGAAATCGTATTTATTTTTGGGTTTCTAGCTTAAGTGACGTAATCATTATTTACCACCTGTGACAACACCGTCAAAGAATGCATCTCCATCGACATTTCATAATATTGGCTTAAATCATTGCAGATGTCAACTATGTTGAGAATGTGCTGTTTTTTTAACAATACGGGGCCCGTTGCTTAGCTACGTTGTTATAATGAAGTAGTCATAATCAATGATTTTCACTATTTAATACTGATATCCAGTTCGCTTACACTACAATGACATTGATTGTTTTGTATTCTAAGTCTGTTCTTCTAATCGTCTCTATGTTTACTACAAGTAATTACTCATTGTACCTTGCATCCTGCTCTTACACTTGTGTAATAATAATAAGTCATCACCTTACACGTTTTCTACCTTTGTGTATACGTCACGAACTAGATTACAGCAAGTGTTCCAAAATCAGTTATTCGCAATCGTCATTGTAAAAGCACATAACATAAAGAAGGGATAAACAGTATTGTTTAAAGACGGATTTCACTTTAAATCCACCAAATCTTAAATAATACACTATACGTGATAAAAGTACCTCTCGTATATTACAATGGTTACTGAGCAAATAACAAGCAAAAAGGAAATAAAAAATAAGTCCATTTCTCAGTAGTTCAGATTAGATATAAGTATACAACTACACGTATTTCAATATGACTTTTCCTAGTGTATACTTGTTTGTGCAAATTTTAAAAGTTTATGGATTGGAGTGGGCTCAAGTTTTCCAAACCCTTCCCTTCTTTGATAACATATGGTAGTGCTGGATGAATACTGATAGCATTTCACTCTTATACAACATATGTGAGCTAGAGATTTATAACGTAGGTTATCTCTATTCATACATTAGGCATTTTTGTGTTTTGCTGCTTATATGTAGAATGACTACACACGTGACATAGTGCCTGCTTCACACACAATTCAAACTAATTTAAATAAGTGTTTTCTGTGTTACGATACTCGGGGTATTTAGTGAATGTCATAGTATTAACCACGATATATGTGCTGGTGTGTTTTTCACAGTAATTATCATTGGTATTTGATTTTAAAAAAAAAACCCTCCGATAATGTAGCTAATTTAATATATTTGCCTAGCTAGATGTACCAAAAACAAAAATATATCATATATTTGGTTATTTCTCAAAACTTCAATTTTTCTGGGGCAAATAAAAACAAATCCTATATCAAGGTGTTTCTCTTCTTCAGATAAACTTTCTCAATTGATAAAAGAAAACGAATCAGGGGTTCCATTCCCCTTGGTGGAATCAGCAGATAGCCTGATGTCGCTTTGCTATAAGAAAACACACAAACAAAAGAGAACGATAATAGAATATAACTTGACTTTTTATTTATTTAAATAGAAGAAATCATGTGCGATAGAGGGCGTAAAACAAAGGTAAAGACGCATTATTTGCATTTAAGCACAAAGTTACACATGGAAATATCTGTTCTCTGCTCACCACGAGTATCGAAACCTGGTTTCTAGCGTTGTAAGTTCATAAACATGCCGCTATGTCACTGGGGGCGCATGCTTTGTAGATTCTCATGTGAGGTTTGTGTATTTTTATTAATAATGATTCAACCATTAATTTTTATTTCATGTATGTTTTCTTCCAATTTTTTTAAAAAAGTTTTCTCAACTTATTTCAGGTTTAAATATTTTTGTGTTTGTTGACAAGTAATGGTCCTCTTAAGTTTTCGTTGAATATAGATTCACAATTTTTACAATTAAGTTCAAACACAGATCAGTTTGTATAATCTTTCATACTGTAAGGCTTGCTTGAGAAATCCTTTATTTTTAATTGTGGTTTTTGTATCAATTTTTTCCAGTATCTTCTTCTACAACTAATTATATTCAACACAGCACGACTAGATTATTGAGAATTCCCTCCACACTAAACAAGAACGATTTAACCCTCAGACATATTTTAACAACATGCAAAACCAGAATAAAACTAAAAAGGTTTTATGTCGAATAGGAAACAATAAATAAAAACAATTAATAAACACACAAACAAGAAAAGTCAAAACAATACTAAATTAATGTCTAAACGACAACAAAATATAAACAATAAAAGGCAGCTAATTTATTAGATTTAGCCTTAAGAAACAAACAAACAATCTTCAGCAAAAGTTTGAATTTTGCTACTTACTCAGTAAAACACCAAATATAGAACTAAAATAAAAAATAGTAGAAAATTAATAAACAAATATGAAAATAAAAAGATAATATCAAACTAGCAAAAAAATGCAAGTAACACAAACAACAGGCATAATTATATTTCTGAATTTTCACGTTTTACCTAAGGAATTGTTTATTCACAAAACACTTATTTCCACTCAAAACTATCTAAAGAGCCTTTAAAATAATTTTAAGCGAAATTTTCTAAAGAAATAAACTATATTTACTTAAAAAAATAAACACTCAAAAACACCATAACAAAATCTAGAATCTCTGCATTGAGTCAATTCAAGGAACATGTAGAACTAAACATACAACATGTTAATGTTTGTCACACTAGATGATGGAAACGAATTTACAAGTTCATCATAAACCGTAAAGAAAAACATGAAAACAAGGTGAATAATTTCCTTCCAAAAACACACAAGGAAAATAAAATATCCGAATGAATTATAATAGCATTGAAAACATGAAAGCTAAAACATTAAATTTTATGGCAGTTTTAAAATACACAAAAACCCAATTAACATCAGACCAGTTGTCTCCACTTATGCATTATTCAAATATAACATAGGTAAGTATTTCTCTTGTCGCTAAATTTGATAATCAAATAAAAGTAGCAGTAAGAAGTTTCTATGAAGTCACCAAAGAGCTTTACAAACCAACTCCGCAGCTTTGATAAAATTTCGATATTTCAACAAACTAAATCAAAATCACAAAGAAACAAAGCTGAATTCAACACAGTTGAAAACCTGGCGCGATTATAAAGAAATAAACTGTTTTGAATCGGCAGGACAGTTTTACATATAAGTATGTTTTCATTATGAGCTTTCTATTACTCACTCTACCAAGCTTATTCGTATTTTCTTTAAAAGAGAAAGTAATATAAACAGTCGTATTCCCAGATGCACTTAGTGGAGATAGCATGAAGACGTAGTTTACAATTTTAATAATGAAACTGAACAACATTACTTCATTATACACATTAGCCTCACCCATTTTAACATTACATTCACAATTGAAAAAGAAAAAAGAAATACCGGTATTCTTCTTAAAATTAAATATCACAGGACTTCATAACACGCTCAACCCAGACATACACAAATATAACAATCGCAAAGGAACATATATCAATTAACAATCAGATACGACATTAATCAGGAAAGATGTACTTTGAAATACCTGTACAAAACTGCTTTCTGCTTTTGTTCGCCTAAAGAAATAAGTAAAATTTCAATTTACTTTAAAAGCTATAAAGTTTGTGATAAAAATCATTAGTAAATCAATAATAGAAGTAAGAAAAATATAGCACATACCAACAATATACAAAATACATAAAATAATATAGAAAACGTAACAAAAATAACCAAATTGTAGGAATTATCCAACACATATAAAACTTACGTTATAAAGTTATAAGAATATTAAAAAAACTCACAAAAGAAGCAACATAAATATTGAAACCATATCACACAGAAACTTGGACAAAGATAAAGGATTTATCAAACAAACCTTACTGTAATGAAGACTACATAAAAATATCTATCTATCAAATTAACTGTAAGTTTATGTATGTTGGTGAGAACAGTATTTAACGGAAACTTAAAAGTGCCATCAGATGTAAATGAGCACATAAAGAAAATTATTTACAAAACAAATTACGAAAAACATTGAAATATTGAGTAAAGAAAAGAACTGAAGGAAATAAAAATTAATGAAACATTGTTAATAAATATTTTGATCATATACCTTTTACTTTTATCTAACACCCTCTATCGCACACGATTTCGTTTTAAACAATTTAAAAGGCAAAGTAATTCTACAATCTCTTTTATCAACTAAAGAAAAAAAAACCGTCTTGATATAGAATTCCGTTTTAGTTGAAGTTTTTTTGGTTTTTTTTATAAACTTATAATGTTCAGAATGTACCGATTCATCAGTTCGGTACACTCGCTGTTATGGATAGTTTCGGCTGTGATATCAGAATTCTCTACTATTTCTTCAGGGTTTTTTACATTTGATGGGAAATATTCAGCTGAGTGAATTATTCATTTTTCAAAGTTTGCACTTATTGTTCAATGAGATACCATTATCTTTTTAAGGATTTCTGCATGCCTTAATAACACGGTCTGATCCGAATTTGATATTAAATAAAGAATGGTTTTGGAAAGTTTCGTCAGTTTTGTTTTATTGTTATCCAAAAATAGTCATGCTATAAGCCACAGTGAACGGAATAATAAGAAAATATTACATAAAATATTCATGTGATAAACCAACAAGAACCGTGGTAGCATAATAGAAAGTGAGCTTAACAAATTTTGTTATAATTAGGCTACTATAAAAGTCCGTCAAAAATGATGAGAAACTATTGCTGAATGATTAATGAACATTATAAAATTTAACCAAAACGAAATTTTCTGTACCTCGAAACTCCACCCACTCTTCACTTATTTCATCTGTCTTGAAGTAATATTTTAATCACCACATTTTTAGTAAAAAAACTACTTCGGAAAATTAAATGTTATCATGAACAAAAGTACTTGTGTACTCTAAGAGAGACTAAACACTCTTGAATATTTTCACTGTATTCTAGGTCAGAAAGTAGAGAACAAAGTGTGGACATTCCGATACATATTTCAAACTCTTTCGACCATACAAAGGATAAAAGATATTCCATTGTAATTAACGCTAATTTTTCTTTATATTTCAAGACCGAGTAGATAATACAAGTTTTAAAATACAAAAAGAATGTTTATTAATTAACATATTTTCACCACTGAAAACTTTTATTATACTGACTGTATAATGTTAGTAATGGTAGGCCTATTTGTAGTCTAATTTAGTGAATAAACGTAGTGTAAGGTTTAAGTGTAACTTTTACTTTGCTTTTGGCTACAACTCATTGTCATAAAACTTTTTATTTTTAACAAAACAATTATTTTTAACAAAACGATATGAATATTGAGCATTCAACATAAACACTATGGTTTGACTAAGAACAATCAGGTGATAGTGTTATTGCTAAGCGACCACGTATACTGTTGTGCATTACCAAAAAAGGAAAGTGAAAGCATTCTTGAAAGAGTGACAAAGGTAATAAGCCTTTTATAGTTAGTGATTCTCATTAATTTTAATGTATCGCATATATCTTCGTCCAAGATCTCACTTTGAAATACATTTTTATTTCGAATTGTTTTCAAAAACTTGTTTTTTTGAATAACTTAATGATTAATATTATACTTTAAATTAAACCGCAAATGTATCGAGTAATAAACAGCTTTGATGGTCTTCTGTACATTTCTTAAAGGTTGCCGAAAAATAAACAAGAAACGTATTATTAAAAGTTTTAGTGTTATTGCTACAAATAAAAATAATCTGAACTATTGCTCAAGTTTTATGTATTAGCGTCCTCTATCCCTCAGCTTAAAAACAACTATGTTCACATGTGCGTTCATGATCTGCTCACGTGACAAAATACGACCACACAAGAAGGCAGCTGTCACTGAGTCCTTAGGGTTAAGGTCGGGTGTAGATAAGGTCTAACATAACATATAGCCTATTGGACATTGTTAGGTTTTCCCAATAGACTATATAACTTCTCATAAATCATCATATTTTAGTAAAATAGTGAAGCTTAGGTAGAAATGTAACAGAGAAGTTATTTCAGAGCAATATGTGATCACTAGTTGTCCTTGATACATGGTCGAAATCAGTCCTTAAAATAACACATTGCACTAAATACAATTTTAGCCCAGCGATTTTTTCAATCTGCTATAACTATTTTTATAAGTACATAATGCAGAATATATTGAATAAGTTTGGGCTATCCGAATATAAAGTGTGTCATTTGAAAAAGTCACGTAAGAAGAGGAAAAGTGGATACGTTACTATCATGTATATAGAAACAAATTGAACTTGAGTGCAACGTAACTTCCAAAAGACAGTTTAACCTGCAACTTTTAAATTAAATTATATATCAGTAGGATTATTGGTTGTTTTACTTCTTAACTTTATAAAAACGAAAAATATTAACAACTGTTAACTTATGTGGGATAATCTGTTTGTTTGTTTTTGAATTTCGCACAAAGTTACTCGTGGGCTATCTGTGCTAGCCGTCCCTAATTTTGCAGTGTAAGACTAGAGGGAAGGCAGCTAGTCATCACCACCCACCGCCAACTCTTGGGCTACTCTTTTACCAACGAATAGTGGGATTGACTGTCACATTATAACGCCCCCACGGCTGGGAGGGCAAGCATGTTTGGCGCGACGCGGGCACGAACCCGCGACCCTCTGATTACGAGTCGCACGCCTTACGCGCTAGGCCATGCCAGGCCCATGGGATAATCTAAATTCCGATGTAAACTCCTTCTATATTTCTCCAACTATTTCAAACAGGCCCGACATGGCTAGGTGGGTTAAGCCACTCGACGCGTAATCTGCGGGTCGTGGGTTCGAATCCCCTTCACACCAAACATGTTCGCTCTTTCAGCCGTGGGGACGTTATAATGTGACGATCAATCCCACTATTCCTTGGTAAAAGAGTAGCCCAAGAGTTGGCGGTTGGTGGTGATGACTAGTTTCCTACCCTTACCCTGCTAAATTAGGGACGGCTAGCGCAGATAGTCCTCATGCAGCTTTGCGTGAAAATCAAAACTATTTAAAATAATATTTATTAACCATCAAAGGTTTCTATTACACTTCTTTTACAAGGTGTTGTTATTTTTATTATAAGAAGATTGTACTAGGATACAGGAGCTTTGTGCAGCTTTTAATACAACCTTAAATATTTTACGCTTCTCAGATCTTTTAACCATTCAGAGCAGAATTTAGACCAAATATGATACAGATCAAATATTAACTGTGTTAAGAGATAATTAAATAATTGGGTTTCAATATCAAAAACTTTCTGCTAGAACATTACTGTTATGGACACTATGACATTGAAATTACTTTAATTAATGTAATATGTCACTTTATTGGCAAGTTACATGGCTGCGTATTTTGAGGCCTTTCTGCGTATGAAATGTGATAGGACCGAATTTTATCGACCGTATATCTAAGTCTTAAGTATACCTGCGAAATTATGAGTGCAAAATAGTCACTTTAAATGCAAAGAATAATTTCGTGTTTTCATTTCTGGATTAATGTTTCGGTACTTTTGTACAGAATTGAAAACAGTAGGATTTAAGAGAATGATCCAATATACTGAGCGGTTTAACCCGTCACTAGAAGAACTGAGACTCGTACTTTAAACAGCATATATTATATGCATGTCGACTAAATTTTTAGACGTAGCAGAAGATATTTAAGTTTCAAGTCCCTTGTTATGCACGTGTATTCAGAAGGATTATTAAACTAATACTGTTTACATCATTCTTCCCAGTCTCAACACCCCAGAAGGTGAAACGACTTACAATCCCTCTCAGGTCCATTAAGAGTTTGCCTTGTGGCTCTGTTTCATTGTATATCTTTTCCAGCTTCCCTTTTCCGACTTAATCTTACTCATTTCCTAGCATCATTGTAGGAATCGATGCACCGTACACAATCGCCGTACATATCCTACCTAAGATATGGAAGATAAATGTATGTTTATGTTTCTCTTGTGAGTAATAATTTAGAGTAAGCCTGTTTCCTAGACTGGAGCCTAATATTTGGAAGGTCTTTAAGTGAATGCTTCTATTACTTTGAAGTTTCTGAGGAAATTAAAAAGGGAGTTTTCCCCACCTTTGATTAGACACATTTTGGTCTCATGGGACAAATACGGCCAACACCGATTGGTCCAAACAAACCTGCTATGCTGGCACGTGACCTGATATAAGTGCTATTACATTTTTTTAATATCTTGTGCTGGGATTATATGATATTCAAAATATAAATGTAAGAACATAGGCAGATCTGTGATAACTTTAAGTTTTAAAATTACTTTGAGAACACAAATTACCCATTTACTTACTATTATTTTTTATTGAACAGAAACAAACAAATTTTTACACAAATTATATATTTAAATCATAAAAAAATTTAGTCGATAAAGTGTTACATTGTTAAAAACAAAAAACACAATCCACCTATTTGAACGACTAATTTGATATTATAACGTTTGAAGTGGTTCTAAGAAAATCGCAAGCCGAAAGGAAGTCTAAGTGTATAGGCTTAACAGTAAAGTTTGTAATTTACAAATTGAATGCCAGTTTATTTACCCTTCTACTAAACGGCCAGATCAGAGGCCAACGTGTTTCAGGCTTATCCATCCAAATATTTGCTTTACTCACCAGAACTAAGGCAGGCAGCCAACAGCACCCGCCACCTCAAGGGCTTTATCCAGTTTTGAACGGAAAAAACTGAATTGTGTCCATAACTAAAAATGTCAAGAAAGAGCAGAAAGTACAAGGCAAGAAATTAAACAATGATTCATCATTACAATTATCTAAGTATGACAGCGTTAGTTAATGTCATGCTATTTTAGCTCACATAACCAATAAAATATAGTTCTGACTCTACGCATAAATTCTGGCATGGTTGTTTTATTGGATTTCGAGTAAAGTCACTCGAGGGCTATCTGTGCTAGCCGTTCCTAATCACTAACTGTAAAAGGCTTATTCCCCCTTTTCTGTCTGTCGAAAACACTTTCACACTCCCTTTTAAGTAATGTTCAACAACAACATCGTCGCTTAACAACAAAATTATAGCCTGGTTGTTCTTAAGCTAACTATAGTGTTCATGTTGAATGTTTATTATTCATGTTGATTTGTTAGAAAGTGTTTTTTTTTATAACTTCGTTGATATAAAATGAAAACAGTTTTAATAAGAAATTTCTTGACATTTAGTTGTAGCCAAAAGCAAAATAAATTTACCAAGTGGTGTTTCACCTAAGCCTTACGCTACGTTTACGTTTTAAATTAAACTACAAATAGCCCTACTATTACTAACGTTATATAGCTAGTACTTAAAAAGTTTCAAGTGGTGAATAAATGTTAATTAATAAACATTATTTTGCTGTTTTAATACACGTATTATCTGCTTGGCATTAAAACATAAATGAAAATAAACGTTTATTACTACCAATATTCTTTTTACCTTTTGTATTGTCAAAAGAATTGAAAATACGTATCGGAATGTCTCCATTATGTTTTCTACTTTCTAATCTAGAATACAGTGAAAATATTCAAGAGTGTTATCTAAGTCTCTCTCAAAGTACACAAGTACTTTTGTTCATAATAACATTTCATTTTCCGAAGTAGTCTTTTTTACTAAAAATGTGATGATTAAAGAATTACTTGAAGACAGATGAAGTAACTGAAGAGTTGGTGGAGTTTTTATGTTCAGAAATTTCGTTTTGGTTAAATTTTATAATGTTCGTTAATCATTCAGCAATGGTTTCTCTTCATTTTTGACGGACTTTTATACTAGTTTAGAAGCATGGTCTAGAAAGGAAATCGCTAGTTAACATTACTATCGTCAGAACTCTATATCAACACCTTTTTGGTTGAAATGACGAGCATATTCGGTGGTGGGATTCGAACCCATGGAATGCATACTTCAAGTAGAGCACCAAAACAAAAAGATTATACTGGGCTTCAAGATATGATTGCTTATTATCATGATTTCTTAAAGCGTGATATTTCCGGCCAAGTTAACAACATCCTTTTCATTATGAACTGGGCGTAGAATCAGCGTGTCAAGATTATTAATCTGAAGATTAATGGTTCGTGGCTCGTTGCCACAGAGACTCTTTCCGCACTTTGATACCGTGTTTGCGCTTGGAGAGTGAAGTTAAAATTCCACTGTTCTACCGGATAAGACCGCCCCAAGAAAAGGAGAAGGAATCGGTTGACCAAGAGCCTTCCCTTTCAACTACCAATTCAAAATTAAGGGTGACTATACTCAGGTAACCCTTGTTGTGCGCGAAATTCTGAAACGAGCGAAAATATCTGATTTGTCTTTACAAACATAGGTATATATGTATATAGATAACTTCCACTAGCAATATTTAAATTCATTCTTTTGAAGAAAAGAGCGTTTCATTCATTTATTTTCCTAACTTCCCAAAATGACAATTTTTTTAAAAAAAGTGGTTCAAAAGTTGTAATAGTTACTGAAACAAAAGCGCTTGTGTCTGATTACAGAACAGTTTACAAGCTATTTTAGGCTGACAAACATAATGAGTTGACATGGAGAAAATTTCAATAATAATTTAATTAGAAAAAATTATTATTATTTTATTCTTTGTACAGCATATTTTGGTACATTATCGAACACAATGCAAAACTCCAGCAAACGCACAACCCAACGGTTTTTCAGACTTTGCAGATTCGTTTTCTTTACTCCTTTTTTTTTTATCGATATAGAAAGTATGAGAGAAAGTAATAAAAGGAAAATCCAATATTAAAACCTGAAAATGCAACTTTTTTGATATATTGTTCATCGTTTTGTTAAAAAAGTAGTTTAACTTTTTTCTCCTTAGTTAAGGCAGGTTTGTCCTTGTGGACCGAGAAGTAAGAATTAAAGAGTAAAATTATCAGCTTCTTCCAGGTGCCCATCCAAACCGATCGATAGGACTTTTTCCACTGTGATATATCATCTAACTTTCCCTTCAGTTTTCCTTCTGGAATGAGCCACGGATTGCTATTCAGTGTAATTACCCTTTGCATTTGAGTTCTACCTTCAATTATATCCGGTCTTCTCAATTAAAGAGCAGTTCAAAAAAAGAAAGAAAATGCTTATATGTACTAACGGCTTCTTTTGATGTGTAATTTTTCTTAGAAGCAAAAAAATGGCTCAACATAAGACGGATATTTTCAAATTAGCAAGAAAAACATTTTCAGCAAAATAAAAGTTTATTATTAATGTTTCCGAAAAAACAAACACATTAATTTTGGTGTACTTAAACTCAGTTTCAAAACACTTCGAACATTTTTAAAACACACTCGAAAAAGTCAATCTATATGATAGTTACAAGACGCTTCGTTAGGGCTTCTTTTATACGTGGATATGGATCATTTTTCTTAACAAAGTGCCCCGCTTGTAGAGTGGTAAGTCCACGGATTTACAACGTTAAAATCAGGGACTCAGTTTCCCTTGGTTGACATAGCAGATAGTCCGATGTGGCTCTATTATAAAAAAAAACAAACACACACACACACACACACACAACCATTTGAGCTGTTCATTTTGACAAAAACATTCTGATGAAGATGTAATTGCATGTATATGCACAAAAGAGTAAGAAATACCTTTTGCAATTAGAATTTTTAGCACTGTAATTTTCTCTAAGGCTAAAAGAATCATATTTTTAGTACCTGAGGGTTTTGATGACTTTAGTTAAATTGTTAATGAGATTTATACACAACGAACTTTGGGAATAGACGAAGTAAAAATAGTATTAGGTAAATAATACAACCAAAGGACACTGACAACGTAAAATTGGGGTGATGTTCACGTACAGTGGTAAGTTTCGCATTTATTGGAAATCAAAAAGTAAGATAAAAATTGTTAAATCGCAATTATTTTAATCAACATTTCGTATCGGCACAGATTGAACTAAATAAATGGGAGAACAGTGCATTCTAGTTTGAATCAAAATGCAGCTTTCAATATACATTAACGAACTGTTGTACGACGAAACGATATGGCAATGATTAACGTGTGTGTGTTATCCTCATAACAAAGCCACATTCGGTTATCTGCTGAGTCCACTGAGGGGAATTAAACCCCTGATTTTAGCGTTGTAAATCCGTAGACTTAGCAATGATTAGACGTATTTTTGTAATGTAAGGACTTACAATAATTGATTTTTAATGCTTTTTGTCAATAGAACATGCTTTTAAGGTTTCAAAACATATTACATTCGTTTTGTTTCCTGTTTCTGACTAGTCGTCAAGATAATTCGCTTTGAACTTCTTAAAATATTACGTGGTCCCAAAAATCCATATCCTTATCTTATCTTATACTACAGAATTTTTTCGCAATAAAAAAGAAATATAAATACAAATGTTGAGGGTATTAATTTTTCCGCCAGTACATCAGAAAATTGGCTATTATATCTAAGACGACATTACACAGCCCCTAGGGGAACTAAAACTATAATAAAAAATCTGAAGTTTCGCCATTTGCTAGGAATGTGTTTTTGCACCCATACATGCAGGCTTACGCAATTATCTTCTCCCACAGAGTCCCCCAAGAAATGCCTCGGACAATCCTAATTAACTAAGGTGAACGAATGCAGCGTGCCATGAACAAAGTCATTTCAGCGAGAAATCGCTCCGATTCTATATTTGCAAATCTTCAGTAGAGACTATCCTTGTTGCCATGGTAACTCATATTGGCTTGATGGGAAGGCAAAAAAATTAAACTTGTGCTGGCTATATAGTTCTTTTTTTTTTCTTTTTTTGTGCGCGCGTGTGTGTTCTGTATGATCTCATATTTAAGACGTCAACCATTTTTCTCCAACATAATTGCAAAAAGGGAGAGTCATATTTACTTTTGTAAGATATTAAACCTATTCTGCCAAAAGTGTCAGGTAATATTCTCTTACGTATTGTCTTCAATATACAGTACTGGGCCAAATGTTTGCATATTTTCTAATAAGTAAGACCATCATCATTAAGATGGAATACTAGTACACTTAGCATTGTCAAAGCTAGAAATGCATCTGGTATTAAACATCTACATACTTAAATTGCTTAGTAAGACAGGCTCTATGGGTACCATAAACGATTTATTAGAACAGTAAACGATTTTATAAGACACTGTGTTTCTCCTAACACAACAAAATCTTACCAAAAATGTGTGATGACAAAATAAAATATCAAATTATTATAAATAGCGTCTATAACCTTATTTTAGTTCATATTAAACCTTCACTACTTGGTTGTTCTTTCTCTGACTTTAATAACTGGTATACTGTGGATGAGGTTATTGATGTGAATCACCATGATTTCATCCTAATTTGTCATCCGAAAGCTGATATCTGGTCGTGGCTAACAATTTTTTTCCAACAGTTTTCAATGGGATTACAATCTAGAGACTATGCACACATGATGATCTTGTTACAATAATTCTGTACATTACACGCACTGTGAGGAATGGCATTGTAGTCTTAGAACATACGGCACAAATATCATTTTTATGTGATGCCTGTAGAAGGAGCTATTGACGTTTCCCTGGAGAATGTAAAGAGCACTTTCTTCACTATGATGAATGACTGCCCAAACATCTACTGCACCATCTTGTACGTCCCCCTGTGTGAAAGACAGCCTCTTCTCATTTGTTCTCCAGGCAAACGACGAACACGAATCCTACCATCAGCTCTAACAAGCCGGAAACAAGACTCATCTGAAAAGATGACATGTCGCCAGTGTCCTAACTGTTTTGGCCAAGTAACGTTTTTTCTATTCATTGTTTTTTCGAATAACCTGGAATGAATGTGAACATATTTTTCCTGTTGTAAGGTATTGCAGTAGTTTTTCGATGTCTACCAGTATACTTTCCTGTAGCTACACATTCTATACTTCAATAAAGTATCAACATTCTAGGTAGAGTACAGTTGCAGTACTGTACTGTTCTGACACTTTTCATTTACTTCACACCATTTCTGGATAATGTTACACCCGTACACCTTCTAGAAAGCGATGAGACATGACTATACACCAAGTAAAGAGGAATTGTCTTAACAAAGAGTTGATCTGTTTCAAAAAAAAATTACACTAAAACCACACTTTTGTATAAAACAGGCGTGTATGTGTGTTCTGACAAACAAAAGCTCAACAATTTATACAGACTTCTTGCATGTTCTTATGATTATACGACACATTCTCTGTTACGACTCGGGTATTTATTTACTCAGTAACTATTTTAAGTGTGTAGACAATAATACCAATATAGAACAGTATTCAAACATTTTGGTCAAGACTGTATTTAATCAAAATTGAAGATTTTCAAATGCTTCAAACTTTCCTCTTCTGACAGATTTCAATTTATATCTGGGATAGAGCGAGACTTAGATACATTAATTCTTTTTTCTTTCTTTCTTTGCTGGGCATAATTTAGTAAGTAGTATGTGAATCTCAAAGTTTCAAGTTCAGTTACCATCGCCGTGAAACTGTGCTCCGTACTTTTGGGTCATAAATTTGCTATAAGAGTGACGGTCAATCACGTCATTCTCTTAGAGTTGCCCAAGGGTTATCATTAGATGCTATTGACTAGTTTTTCCTCTGGTTTTATAAGTTCTAAATTAGAGACAATTAGAACAAATAGCTCTTGTGTGATGTTGTACAAATATATGAAGTATGTAAGTTATTTTAGTGAACTTTCTGCATAAATTCGTATCATTATCAAAGCTTAGGAACTGAGGACGTAATTCGTCGTTAAACAATGAATAAATATAATAAGTATTATAGTGCTTAACCAAATTCCTCATGAAATAAAAATAGTTATTTTGAAAACAAGCTTAAATAAACCAGCAGGAAAAACAAAACAATGTTAATTTTATGTGAATAGTATGATTCCTTTTTACTTGTGTAATCTTGAGGTTCATCAAGTCTGGTACCACCCAGTGGCAAAGCGGAATATCTGCGGATTTATTATATTGGTAACAGGGTTTCGATACCTATGGTGAACAGAAATCAGATAGACCATTGTGTAAGTTTGTTCTTAACTTCAAATAAAAAACTCTCGTCTTATATTAAAGTTATATAGTAGGCTAACTGTATAAATGCTAGAGAGTCGATATAGAAAATTACACCGACTGAATGATAAGTAATTGGATGATATGAATTGTAATATACAGCCCTAACATCTGTATTAAGAAAGAGAGTTCCCGAGACTAGAAGGTGTAGAGTAGGTTAACTCCAGTAAAATAACATATTTGAGCAAGTTTTGTCATTTCTATATACCATCTTTCTTACCAAAAACAAACATATCGTTTTGATACAAATATTTGCAAATGCTTTACGAACAAAGTAGCGTAAAATATGGCTACATAGTACAAGATATGTTATAAATGCCTTGTAAAAAATATAATTAAAGGTAAGAATAATAAAATATATATATTACTGCAACTTTAGTTGTTGGCTTTTCACAGACGTTACGCCTTTTTTTTCTTTATCAGAAATTACGTATTTCTACACATAACCTGCTGTTTAACATCAGTAACAAAGGTAAGTAGCTGGACTGTTTCACGACTAATAGTAACAATAATAACCATTAACAGTTTCATAATTCCGGATATGTATATTACGATGAGAGTTTTCTTATTTTTATTTTTGCTTTCGGAAATAATAATACTTGAGAGGGCCTGGCATGGCCAGGTGGGTTAAGGCGTGCGACTCGTAATCTGAGGGTCGCGGGTTCGTATCCCCGTCGCACCAAACATGCTCGCCTTTTCAGTTGTGAGAGCGTTATAATGTGACGGTCAATCCCACTATTCGTTGGTAAAAGAGTAGCCCAAGAGTTGGCGGTGGGTGGTGATGACTAGCTGCCGTCCCTCTAATCTTGCACCGCAAAATTAAAGACGGTTAGCGCAGATAGCCCTCGAGTAGCTTTGCGCGAAATTCAGAAACAAACAAACAAACAATAATTGAGAATGAGCAGGTTTTGAATCCCTAGTTTTGTATGCTGCGAAGAGGTTCGTTATAATCAGGGTATATCACAAAACTTCGTGATTTTCTAGCAGGATATTGACTACGTTCATTAGATCCGCCAAAAGGCCTTGAATTCCCAGTACTCGTTCCTTGCCATTTGATGAAACGTGGAAAAATGAAATGTTAACTGAAAGTGTACAAGCTACGTTTGAAAATACGTTAGGGCTTAATGATGTATAACACAATAATATGAAACTGGCTATTGTTTCAGCATTTGACAAGCGTCTGTCGCATTGCAAAAACTACAGTCACTTATACAAGCCTGGGGGCACATCTTTAAAAATAGCATGAATCTAGCCATTTACTATGACGAAAAAGTTGTCTGATTTAATTTTAGAAGACCAGCTTGATATTCTAGACATTAAAATGTCCACAATAGCAAGAAATTAGTCACTGTTTAACATCCTACAGTCCTACAGAATAGACTTAAGATATTGACGAGCCTACAGTCAGCTGAGTTCAACACTGTCTCAAAGCAGAATATGAGCGTAGTGAAAGGCCTGAGTTTTTGCAATATAAACGACAAGTTGAGTAGCTAGGATTATTGACAGAACTTTTATCTTTATAAGATTCTGACTAGGAGGTCGTACAGAACTTTTATCTTTATAAGATTCTGACTAGGAGGTCGTACAGAACTTTTATCTTTATAAGATTGTGACTAGGAGGTCGTACAGAACTTTTATCTTTATAAGATTCTGACTAGGAGGTCGTACAGAACTTTTATCTTTATAAGATTCTGACTAGGAGGTCGTACAGAACTTTTATCTTTATAAGATTGTGACTAGGAGGTCGTACAGAACTTTTATCTTTATAAGATTGTGACTAGGAGGTCGTACAGAACTTTTATCTTTATAAGATTGTGACTAGGAGGTCGTACAGAACTTTTATCTTTATAAGATTCTGACTAGGAGGTCGTACAGAACTTTTATCTTTATAAGATTGTGACTAGGAGGTCGTACAGAACTTTTATCTTTATAAGATTGTGACTAGGAGGTCGTACAGAACTTTTATCTTTATAAGATTGTGACTAGGAGGTCGTACAGAACTTTTATCTTTATAAGATTCTGACTAGGAGGTCGTACAGAACTTTTATCTTTATAAGATTCTGACTAGGAGGTTGTACAGAACTTTTATCTTTATAAGATTCTAACTAGGAGGTTGTACAGAACTTTTATCTTTATAAAATCCTGACTAGGATTATTGACAGACCTTTTATCTTTATAAGATTCTGACTAGGAGGTCGTACAAAGAGAATAATTTAGTTAGTTAAGTTCTGGCACGTTTTCTTGTTTTGAACTATTGTTAAAACATATTAATTTTTTTTTCTATGAGATGGTATTAAAAATGTTAAACGTTCATTAGTATTGTAAAATGTAATAATCAATTATGCTTCTTAATAAAGTTACTAAGAAGAAAGCAGTAAGATAAAGTATAAGATACCAATCACTGAAAACTTTATCCATCTTGTGACACGTGATTCAATGGAGCTGAGATTAAAACGGACGTAACTAGTTATTGGAAGTAAAAACCAATTTTCTGCGACTTTTTGTTTCTTCTGACTAGGTTTGGTGTACATGCAGTTGAAGTGTAGCAACATATTCATATTTCATGTCAATACGCATTCATTTCGGTGATGGCGTTACACCCCTCAGGTGCCAATTACGTTCTTTCGAGGGAAATGCGTTTTGAAAGAAATGTTATATTCTAGCTTGATTTAACGAAATAAGACTCAGCGCTTGTAAAAGAAAAGGCTGTGATGGTGTTCTATTACATTGCAAGCGGCCGAGGCCACCTGGGAATTAATCAGGACTTGGCCGTCGATCATGCAAGTCGAAATCTCCAATCGATGACCGCTGAAGCGAAGATGTATGGGGGGTAAAAATTAAGAATCCTCACCGATAAATCTTTTGAACCTCATGAAGAAGAAAACATACAATCACAATACATTCCTTACATCTTTATGTACATTTCGAACAGTATAAAGCATTGTGGAAAATATAGTTTTTAATTTTTTTATCCATCTAAGTACATGCCTAGAACAGCCACCGTGTGCTTCTGTATTTTTCTATGAGTTTTTTTTTTTTACTTCTATTTCCTTCTAAACCCCACGAATTTTCGATCAATACTTTCCAGAAATCACGTGGTTTCGTCTTCGAAAGTTTGAGAAGTGGATTTTTTCTTTTACTCCCGGCACCAATCGTAAACTGGAGGGAAAAAAGCTATTACAACCGATGGCAGAATATGTAATTTAACGATTTTTGTTTTGTTTTTGTACTTGCAGATTCACTAGAATAGCGAAATCAGTGTAAGAATGAGAAAAGAAGAAAAATGCATACTATCTTAGCACTGCCAAGCTGGTAAGATCAACCGTCGTGTATAATTAGAAATATCAAGTAGAAGTTGACAGATATGTCACAGTTGTAATACTGATCTAAAAAAAAAAGATAAACTGTAGAAACTAAGTAAATACTCTTATTTGTTTTAGTATTTTCAAACATACAGATATTTTAATAATTTCACAATTTCAGAAGTAGAATATAATAATTAATGTCGACAAAACTGTTGAGACAATAGAATCAATTACTATGGCATAATAGTTCATAGGGTTTAATGAAAATGTTTAAATTATGTTTACAATTTCAAAAACAAAATTGTTTCTGGCTTTCAAACACTAACTACCATTATAACTATCTAGTGTGTGAATCTAGTGATTATCAAGTATCTTTTGAAGATTTATGTTATACAATAAGTTCTAGACACTTAGTTGACAAACTAAGTTTTGTATAGTTGTTTTCTCACAGTTGCTCTTTAGTTTGTCGGTTTTATTTTATTCATGATAATTTGCGTTACACAAACATATCTGTTAATCATCTTTTAAAACTCAGCTCTTTTACTAACACCATTTTAGTGCGTAAGTTTACGACGCTAAAATTCAGAGTTAGATTTCCCATAGTGTATCTAGCTCTTGTAAGTTTGTTTTGTTGTTAAGCGCAAAGTCACACAATGGGCCATCTGTGCTGTGCCCACCACGTGTGTCTTCTTACTTACCGCTGGGCCTCTGGAAGGCTGGACCGAGCGGAGTCGTTAATCACCTGGATAACTTTTCGCAAAAAAACATTAATACAAACCCTACGGATATTTTGCGAGCTAAAATTTTCATCACTAGATCACCTTTTAAAAAAAACGTTTTGGTGATGAATGTAAGCATAAGTGTTTTAGAATTTTGCGCAAAGCAAAGCGAGAGCTACTTGCCCCAGCTGTCTTTCATTTTGAGCTGATTGACTAAAAGTAAGGCAGCTAGTCAACCACATCCATTGCTAACTTTTATGAATTTTAATGTTACTTTTATAACGTGCTATAGACCCTAAAGAACGGAGCATGATTTTACAGTTAGTCTTGAGTTCTGAATCATAACGTTCGGGCAGGCTAACCACTAGACCATACCTGGCCTGGTGGAGATAAGTCGTTGTAGTTAGAACTACTTGTTTCTAAATGTAGAACATGAACAGTCCGGGCAAGCTAACCACTAGACCATACTCGGCCTGATGGAAATAAGTCGTTGTAGTTAGAACTACTTGTTTCCAAATGTAGAACGTGAACAGTTCGGGAAAGCTAACCACTAGACCATAACCGACCTGTAGATGAACAAATCATTGTATTTAGAACTACTTGTTTCTAAATACAAAATATGAACAGTCGAGTAAGACTAACCACTAAGCCATACCTGACCAGTAGATGGATGGGGCGTAGTTGTCAGAGCAACTTATTTCTAAATTTAAATGTAAAACGTGAACATTTTGGGCAAGTTAACCATTAGACCATACCCGACGTGGTTGCGAAGTGTCTTTGTAGTTGGAACTAGTTATTTCTGAACGTAAAACATGTAGAGAAAGTTGTAAGCGTAAAATATATACTGAAAGGAATCTTTGTTTTCTTTAAACACAAATGATTCTAAAGTTTAGTAAGCGTTTGAGAGAATAAAAGTTCCTAAAAACTCTAAATACTTATTACGACCCATCTTATATGCATCTCCATCCTGTTTTATAGATGTAACCTGTCTGTCTGTACTTCTATCCTATTACATAGATAGTACCCACTCTCTCCATACTTCCATCCCATCATGTAGATAAATGTTAATAAAAACTACCCTATTTACATCGTCATATTATATCATCACCTGGCATTTGACAGAAAGTGCAGTTAAGAATGTGAAAAGCACACCAAAAATCGATTATAAAAAGAAGTGGCTCTTTATAATGGTGTTTTAGGTGTTTAATTAAGTGTTGTGCTATAAACCCTTTCTATCTCCAATATCTAGTTATTATGTATTTACAATAAGTTTATTGGCAGGATAAAATTTCAGTTATAAAAAGTTAAGAGGGGTTTATGGCACAACTGTAACACAAGTTTACATTCATAAATATACACCATAGTTTCATGAATTCTCTGAAACATTTTAAGATTTGTCCAACAGTTTAGAGACAGAGACATTAAGGTAAGAAATATATTTATGAGTTTAGTGTATGGTTATAAGATACATATATAACAAGTATTAGGTGAAATATGACTTAAGAACACGGAAATAATCTAAATATATTAAAATTGTTCAGAACGAGAAGGGATACATTGTTTCAAGCATTTCAAGCTACCATACATTTTAGATGACAACACCATCTATCTTTCTTGATGACGAGAAACTCACTTGAAATAAAAGTGTATCTCAGAACGGCTGGTATGGGTATTATCATTTTTATTGATAAACAGAGAACAACGTTTCGAACTTTCTAGGTTATCTTCAGGTTAACAGGAAATTCGAAACGTTGTTCTCTGCTTATCAATAAAACTGATAATACCCATACCAGCCGTTTTGAGATATGATACCATTTATCTTTGAAACGTTGACGCCACCCATAATTTAAGTATGAGATAGAAAGCTTTGCCAATATGCACATAATGGGTGAGTTCAGCTAGAATTTTTATAACTTTGAGAACAATTTGGGATAATTCATTCAACACTAGATTTCAAAACTCGTGGTGAGCACGACACAAGTATCTACATTTTACGGTTTTAGGCTTAAGAACAAACAAATCATCTATGAGTTTGCCAACTACGTTCATTCAGTTATGAGGCAGACTTAACACATTGCTGATAATAACATATGTAAAATTACTTATTTTGCAGATATAATAATATTTTAAAAACGTTGCTTTTTCTGTGTTTGTTTTCTTATAGCAAACCCACCTTGGGTTATATCCAGTCTTTACCGAGGGGAATAATTTTTTTAATTTAATAATCTGTTATTCTAAATAGCTACTAGTTTATTACATCATCAAATTAAGGTAAAACATGGTCTTTGTTTTTGCATTTTTAATAGGTTATATCATGTACATTTTCCAGTGTGATATATTGGTTTTATTAATAAAATTAAACCGTCAATACTATCTCAGAATTGGAATTGGTCCCTGTAAAAGGACGACATGTTTCTCAGAGCCAAAACAACAACGAGTAAAATTTTGAATTAAGCACAAAGCTACACAATGGGCTATCTGTGCTCTGCCCACCACGGGTATTGAAACTCGATTTTTAGCGTTATAAGTCCGCAAACATACCGCTGAGCCACTGGAGGACCGAGTAAAATGCCCAAGTACTAAAAACATCGTAATTCAGCTGAATTTTGTGTTAAAATTAAGAAAACATTGTTTTAATTAGACAAGTGGCTTAGTATGTTGTCTAAGAATATATTTAATAGCGATTTCTAAAATATTTTTAAAACTGTAGTTTATGCTCAAGTAAATTTAAATCTAATGAGCACTTAGTTAAAGATGATAAACTAATAAATACTTGTATGTTTTTGATTGTGTGAAACGAAGCTTTCATGTGCAGCTAATAAATATGTGTTTTGATATTAAGCCATGAAATTAAGTTTCTGAATCATTAACGTTTTTCTTTCTGTAGTAAACTAGATTTGAGGGTGCGTTTGCTAAAACATCCAAATTAAGACGTAAATGTTATTTTTTGTACCATTGTTATCGAAGCAAAACTTCCAAAGAAAGAAGTCTAAACAATAGAATCGACATCGACAATCTTCTCACGTCGTAGAGTAAACGCATTATACAATGTAATTAGCATGTATTTAATATAAGTGTACAAATGTTTCTTTGTTCAATAATTTGTTCTCTATGTAGATAACACGGAATATGAATGACTTAGTCTTTGTTCCCAGTAGATGATACAATTAATTTAATACTTCGTTAATTAAACACAAAGCAAGAGTGACTATGATAGCTATTTCCTGGCTTAAAGGCAACAAGCACACAGATCACGTTTAAGTTAATATGGTGACGTACCTCAACGTTTGTGTTCTTTGTTGAATTTCGCCCGAAGCTGCTTAACAGTTATATGCGCTAGCCTTTCCTAATTTGAAGCGATGAACTAGAAGGAAGGCAACCAGTTAGCAGTATCCATCGCCAACTCTTAGGCTTCTTTTTACCAACGAATATCGAGATTGGCCCTCACATTATAAGTCCCCCACTGCTGAAAGGAATAGCATGTTCAGCGTCAGATTTTGATCCCGCAGCCATCAGATTGTAATTCGATGTCATCAGAGAATGCCAAGCAAGTCAACGTTAAACGTATGGTGAAGATAAAGTTCAGTTGAAAGTACAAAAATTAACTTGTTATAATTTAATATTATACAGGATTGACTGAAATGTTTGAATATTTTCTAACAAATAAAATCATTACTATCTGTGTATGTTATATTAAACATTCATATATTTAATTTGTATAATGAAACATTATGAACGATTCACCAAAATAATAAACAGTTGTATTAGGCGATGTTTCAGTAGAGGAATGTGTAATTCAGAGTTAATTATTGAAGTAAGAACACGCTCACTGTAAAAGTTGCTGTTATTTTATTTTGAGTTGCTTATTACAACTGTTCGCCTGTTCATACTATAGTTATGGTTTGATCTAAAATACGCTTCTTATTTGTATTGTTTGTTACTGAGCACAAAGCCACATAATGGACCATCTGCGTTATAGCAACCAAAACCATATTTCAGCCTTACAAGCACTCAAATTTACAGTTGAGCCACGGATGAGGGGTAGAGATGTTATTTGCAAGCGTTTTATAAAAGTAACATTTGATGTTCAAACTTTGGGGAACAAAGTTACCAGTCATTTGGCCCGGCATGACCTGGTGGTTAAGGTGCTCGACTTGTAATCTGAGGGCCGCGGGTTCAAATCCCCTTCACACCAAACATGTTCGCCCTTTCAGCCGTGAGAGCGTTATAATGTGGCGGTCAATTCCAGTATTTGTTGGTAAAAGAGTAGCCCAAGAGTTGGCGATGGATGGTGATGACTAGCTGTCTTTCCTCTAGTCTTACACTGGTAAATTAGGGACGGTTAGCGCAGATATCCCTCGTGCAACTTTACTCAAAATACAAAAACACGAATAAAACAAATAAAAACCAACCAGTTTTGTTGCAATAATACAATACTTTGTTTTGAAATAGTAGAACCTCCTTAAATGTTTGTGTTAGAGAGATTACAAGCTTCGGAGATGAAGGAGAGGCTTCTGAATAAAAAAAAATAATATATTTCAATATATTCTACTCATACAAAGATATCGTAAAGAGGAAACAAGAAACTTTATCATAATTATGTTTTTTCGTTCTTCTAATAACAGAGGAGAATAGACAAGACGTCAAGGAATAAAAAGTGTTGATTGGTTGCTTAGAAACCAACATCTGCCCGGAATAATAGCACTAGACCCATCAATTAAGCAGAAACGTACAATTTCGTCCTAATTAATGATCTAAAACTATACCTTTAACATGACTGCTAGCTTTGAAATATAGTGCGTAGCCATTGTTCTTTAAGAGCATACATTTGGGTGTGGGGGGTTTAAGTTTATGGTCTAAGTAAACGGGTTTCGATCCGTAAAAAATTGGAAATTCATAGGAAATTGTTGATTATTGAGATCAAAGATTCATAAGACATTTAAAGGGTGGTATGGTATTAACCAAAGTGCGTCCTTTCAGAGCATTTAGTGATTGTTATGTGATTAAATGAACAATGCCCTGCGCTAAATGGCTGGACAACTTAGCATTCCGTCAGAAAGGACTGTGAAATTATACGCCAGGCTATTTGTAAATACTTGGCTAGAGTTCTCGATTGGGTAACGCCTCTCGTTTGAATAACTAATAACTAGTCTGACTTTATTAGAATAAAACAAGAGAAGGTGAGTAACAATATACAGTTGAGGCGGGAAAGTTCTTTCAAATTATAAAAATACAAAATCGAATACTTTATCGGTTAACACAGATATGGTGATTTTAAATTAGCAACACAAGCCTCTAATTATTGCCCACTATTTTCCACTAATGATGTGGCACGAAACGTAATTATACCAGGACTTGTTTTCGATCAGTGTAGTGCTTTAGAGACCTCACCGATGCTCAGCTTGGTAATGATTCCCACATCTCCTTAGGGCTAATGACAAGTTAAACAATGATCACGAGTCAGATAAGCTTTATTTTAAATATTTTTACACTGAGTGTGTATGATTTATTGCAACAGAACACTAACAATGCTAAAAATAATGAATTTTGCATAATAAAAATTATACGCACCTCGTACAGCCAGAAATAAACGATGAATTTTTCTGCCATTGATTACTACCGAATAAAAAGAAACAAAATTATTCGAACTAATGAGATACTGGTCACAATGCAGAGATTTGGGTACTCTTAAAACAAATTACTGCTATATTAACGCTTACTTTACATAACAAATCACTGAAGGTTTAATAAAATATGGTGTGAAGACGGCAATAGTTCTGTTGTATTTTACATATCTGGTTTTTTGAGGTAAAATAAAAATTCATGCTAGATTGCAGTGGGAAAATAATATGTTTGTTAGAAGAAAAAAAACGTCTTTCACCCAACTTAAAATCTAGCTCGTTCTTAATCTTAGTTTAAAACTACATTACTCTAAGTAATAATATTAATAAAGGGGCAAACATTTATAAATAATCATTGTGTGGTTATTCATTTACACATTTCATGGTTAATTTTTTGAGTGATAAAGCAAGGTTTTTTGGAGGCTGATGTAACTGCACTTATTTCATTTTTATATTTTGTCATTTGTTTAATTGATGTGTTGTATATCAATTATTTTAAGCTTGGTATGGTTACAAAATAACAGTTTGACAGTAGTATATATTACATATTGGGGCAGAATGAAGATTTTTGACGGAACTTCTGACTTTCAGAACTCTTCAAGCGCTAGAGATTAAAAACAAAGAGACAACTAACAGATTAATTTGGTGTATCCAGTTGCGTATTCCTTTGGTATATACGATCAGGCAATTGGTCTGTACAATAAACATCCTGGACAAAGTCGTGAAATCCAACTTCGACATTTAATGAGTGCTATTTACACAGCATAGCCATTAGGATTCGCCATTCCACTGATCAATGACTCAGTACGAATTTTAAGACAGCAATTGAAATAATTATCAGTGGTCAACTGGTAAAAAGCAACCTTTATAAAACATGAATGACTTGGGACGACATGATTATGCCTTGAAGTTGCTTTTTGTGGACTTTTTGTCGTGATTAGCAGAATTCAGACAAATGTAATTTATCATGTATACTTTTCACAGATGATTAAAAGTTCCTTGTCCCTATCAATATTTTGAGAGATAAAGATGAGTAATTTGATCATTGTTACATCTTTGAATGTCACTGGTTATATATGGTGTAGGGAGCATCGAAGAAATGTTCTGAATCTATTCTGTTTCCGAGGGACGGACTTACTGCTTATAATTTATTAACGTAGTAAATCTAGTGAATTCTTCCTGGAGCAATTAAGCCAGAATTGATGGTTTCTGATTCATATTAACTTTATAGTCCAGTAATGAGTATAGATAATCAAATATAATTTTATTTATGAAAATTAGAATGCGTCACCATACTACTCGAATTGTGCAAAACAACAGAGGTCATGGAACGTTCAGCATATGTGTTATCAACATCGATATCCCATAAAAACCTCTGAAACATAATATGATACTGTGTACGTCAACAATTTAAACTGCTATAACATCATCAGAAAACTCACATTCAAACTGAATGATCATCCGTAACGTCGTTCGCCAACTGATCAAAAGTGTGCCTTCCTCGAAGATACAAAAACTGTAGGTATCAACTGTTAGCTAGAAGTTTACCTCTGATAGACTATCCAGGATGTTCAGGCGTAACCTTTTACTATTCCCGTGCCTTGTGCCACTTAAAACCGGAGCTCAAATGCACTTGTCCTATTCGCATTGCAAAATCGTGGGAAGGATTAACTTATTTTTTATATTCTCTTGGTTATAACCAGTAAGTAACTGGTCCTCGTAAAATATGTTCTGTTTTAGTTTCATCTATTAGTCACTTGAAGAACTATTTACCCTTAAATTTTTGCTTTTTTAACTTTTTGGAGTGGTTCATATATAAAGTTCAGAATTTAGGGCATTCCCTATAAAATTAACCTGATGATATATATTAAAGACAACAAACTTAAACTCATTTTATTAATAAAGCATATACTAGCTCTTCAAGTGTGTGTATATATATATTAGTTTTATCTTGCTAAGTTAAACTAACAACATGATGTTGTTAGCCGTATATAAATAAATGTTTACATAAACACTTATATTAATAGAACACGCAAAAAAATATTTAGATGTTTGCCTCATGCATCCTGATGTGTTTTAAAAACGTCATAGATTGAATAATATGAAATGGGGTGTTCGTACGCTTGCTGAAAGTTGAATAATCATTGACAAAAATAGGTCTCTAAAGAGAGCTTTGATGTCAACATACTTTCCCCATTTAGAACGTCACTGAATTACTCCAGAATTATCTGTATAATCCTATGTAATGATATATGTATATATATCATTACAAAATGATATTTTACTAAAGCCAATTATATGGCGTATCATTTTTATTCACTCAACCAATTATTCTATCTATCTAGTTAATTCTCAGTGTTAAATATTTAACTGCAGATATATAATTTTGTTCATCTACTACTCTATCTTTCTATCCAAAAATGAACTTTGTATGAAAATGGCTGTAAGAGTTGAACTACGAATAATTTCCCGTTCTTCTTTCCTATTTAAAAGATGAAGTAATTCAATTATATATGTATAGAAACGTGTGATAGTTCATAAGTCCTACCGCTTATCTACACGTCTATTACTTTATCAGTCTCTCTGTCACTCTCCACTTATGCATTCATTTATTCACCTTTCTTTCCATTTATCTATCTAAATAATCATACTACCCTATTCTCTCAGCCTGTGATGATATACAGCAGTGTTCCCTTATTTATTCTGCCCTACGCTTTAAGTATTGGTAAAACATTTAAACAAAAGAACTTTTCCCATTGATCCTGTATGTACGTTTCCCACCAGAACCTACTTCTTTGGATGAGAGTGGCTACTTCCTATTTGCAAGCCATCCTTGTTTTACATAAAATTATACACCATGACAAAACGAAGGATATGAGGAAGAGAAAATATGTATAAATTTAATGGTTTAATAACCGCCCTATACAAAGTTGATGTTCAACGTGCAGTGGCAATGTCTGTTCACGTACAAAACCAATGAAAAAATTGCGTGACAGATTCGAAGCCGGAAACTCGCATAACATGCAAAAAAATTGAGTTACGGAATGAAGATAGGTGGGGGGGTGTATGGAAACAAAGAAAGGGAGTGGTGAAATAAGAAGAGAGGAAGGCCTGATGTGTGTAGACCTATTATCATTTAATACTTAAGGTTTAGCAAAATGCATATGTTGCAGGAATCAATTAAGAATCATATACGAACATTTTTACAGCCAAATTAACAATTGCTACGTTGTTTCTATTACAGTAAAAAGAAACGTGAAGCTACTAGAGAATAACAACAACAAATTCAACTAATTAGGGTTAACTAATATTCTTAAGACTTACTCAAGGAATGTCGTTAAACCAGTCATATTCTGATGTGAAAAAACAACTGCAATCTCCAAGAACAGAAACATATCGATCTTCTTCATTTATGACTACTTTATTAGTCGACATGACTATTTAGTCATGTTATTATTTAACGTTATTAAATAACATTTAATGACAGTTAATTCCCGAAAATACGGAGGTTAATAAATCCGTATTCTACAAGGACGTAGAAAAACCACGTTTGTCTTATAGAAAGGCTACACACTGGTTTCCCTAAGTTGTGTTCACTGTAGGAATGTGACTACGAATTTTAGCGTCATAAACCCTCAGGCTTATTGCTGAACCAACAGTTTTAAAAGTATAAATAAATAAAAAAGACTGCACCATAAACAACTAATCTCGACAACAATGACTTATTTACTAAAATAGGAAATTATTATTAAGTTTCCAATGGTATATCAGTCAGTCTGTTTCTTTGAGGCCCGGTACGGTCTATTGGTTAGAGGCGCTTTACTCTAAGCCTGCTGTTTGCGGGTTCGAACCCCTTCCCACCATACATGCTCACCCTTTCAGCACGTTATAATTTTATGGTCATTCCCATTATTCGTTGGTAAAAAAGTAGCCCAAGAGTAGACGGTGGGTGGTGATGACTAACTGCCTTCTCTTTAGTCTATGACTGCGAAATTAGGGACGGCTAGCGCAGACATTTCTCGTGGACTAATATTATTACATGATGTGCGTGTCACTCGTAAAATACAGTTGTTTTTTATACATTTGTCTTTTGTACACATGAATAGTTGATAACTTTATGAAATACAATTTCTTGAAATTAGTCGACGTTTACTTTCCAGTGTTGAATATTGAGAATGCAAATCTTGAAAATCAAAAGACTATTTTGTTGACGAAATATTACAAAAACAGCATTTTGTTAAAACTATGACCATAAATATATGAAAAATATAACATAAATAGATATATGCTCCACACAGACACACTTCTGAAATATGAAATGGTTGAATTTTATAAGAGGTTTACCATAAACAGGTACTCAATACTTAGAGTACATTTCTTAAAGTTGTAACAATTGTTATGTGTAGATGGAATAACTTAAACAGTGTTAGTGAACAAAATTACTTTCCCAAAAGAAGAATAACATTATTTTCGTGATTCATCAAAACAGTTGTGGACTTATTAGAAGATTTTTATATTTACAAATCGAGATAGTTACATGTAAAACCATTACATAGTTTCTGGAAAGATAAAATGAGTTTGTGTTCAGTAACTGATATAATTACGTCTAGATCCATTGCACAGTACCTGAAAAGAAAGATGATTTTGTGTTCAGTAAGTAAAATAATTACGCTTAGCTTCATCATACAGCCATTTATGGAAATATTAAAGGATTGTAATCTTCAAAAATTGAACTATTCCCAGCTAGATCCAGCACGTGTCATTTTTTAAATTAAAGGATTTTTGGATTTAAGGAATGAATTAATCACAGCTGGTCCCATCGCACATGTAGGTGTGGAAGAGGTTATTATTTGAAATATTCTAAAATTAACATTTGATTGGTACACAAATAACTTCGCAAAATATTAAAGGTCTGGCATGTTAAATAAATCAGATAGCAGCTAGTTGCTACTTAAATTACGTTTTTGATACAGATGAAAAAAATATTCACTAAAGATGAAAAGTAGACAGGTATTTATTTGCTCTACTTGTCAGTTTTGAAAAAGATGAAAGGATTGTCATGTGTGAAAAATGGATTACAAACAACCTGATACTACAGAAGGTAACAAATAAAGTTTTGACAGTAAGTAATATAGACCTTTAAAATCGGGAAACTCCTACTTTATTCATATTAGAAATAATGTAATTATTTACTCTTAGGTTGGAGAGGTTCTTAAAAAGTATAAAGTATTATAAAAGTCCCTATTCGTCACCAGCATCCTCCAATACTTCAACAGTCCCTTCCCATGCATCTGATTTTAAGACTCTGCTCTATACCTTTTGTCTGTCTTGTAGTTCTTGGTTCATATGAAAATGGCTTTTACTTGGGAAGATACATAGACGGAGGTTCTTTATTTATGGTGTTCGACCTTTACTCTTTTGCAATTCTGCCATAATTTAGGTGTCATCGCTCGATCCACCTTGGGGTATCAGTTATAATGCAGGGGATGTGTGGCAACTCTCTTGCAATAGCAGCCCCACCCACCTAGAGGACAAGAATCTTGATAGTGGCCGCTGATAAAGCAAACGTGCCCCTTGTCCGTGTGGGGCTTAATCCTAATGGGCGTCTGCTTCGTGACATGATTTCACTTTGTAGGGTTGGTTTAGACACGGAGCACTAGTCCACAGGTATTGCACCAAGTCGTTCCCTTTATAAAACAATACTTTTCAATCTATCTAGATAAAAGAAATTTTTAAATGTTCCGGACAATGACCTAAAGCACTTAGTTGTTTTGTTTTTTGTCATTGTGGGCGGTAGGAAGAATGGAGTTTTAATTTCATTGTCGTGCATTGAGATTTTTCAACAATTGAACACTATAATTTCTTAACACCTTACAGTATATGTTAACAGGAATGAATCTAGACCAACCAGAAGAAAATAGTGCTGAAGCAGGGCACGTTTCGTTTTTCTAAGTAATAATTATAATAATAAAGATCTGAGAGACCATTACGATCTCAAGCTTTTAAATTCCGGAAACACTACGTGTGTTATTCTTATTGTTTGTTTTGAGAACGCAACGTCAGACACATGATATTGAAATAAATGTACAAACACACATGTACACATATACAATAGTGAAACATATGAAATTTTATGAAGACAATAGAACTTTATACGATACTCTGGAAAATAAATTAATCACAATCACCCTACAAAGCCTTATGTTGGCATCCAACAGACTTAAGATATCTCCTATTAGTTCTGAGTAGACATTGGTCATGTTTCGAAGCAGGTTAAGCAGTGCCCAAGCGGAGTGTCTTACAAAACTGGGACTCTTGTCTACAAATAATGACTTACACATTTAAAGTAGTCTGAATCTTAATGTGGAATTCTCAACACTCAAAACAATCCCCATAGTCTTGAATACGAAACAATCACAGAAAATAATAAAACACAACTTGACGATTCAGAAGGTAAAAATTATTACAGTTAGAAACAGTTCCGAAGAGGAAAGTACAACAGTTGCAAACGCATAAAGTGTTGGAATTCAATGTAAAACATTTTCCTTAACTCTGACTGTAATTTCAAGTCATTCAAACTCATTCTGTACATTGCGCGCAAACAACTAATAGTCATTCTCCAAAACAGTTTACATTACCCTGACGAAGAAATCCTTGGAATAAAAAAAACATTTCCATGGAAGTAGACTTGCATGAGTAATTATTACAACCACACATTGACTACAAAACACAGCAAGCACAAAAAAATCATTTAAACTTAACCATAAATAATTACAATTACAAACAGTTCCCTGAATATAAGCTGATTAAAAGCAAGCAGCTTCAACTCTGAAAAGGAATTCATTTGTTAAAAACCAACACAGCCAGCTATAAAGTAAAGTTTGTCACGCAAAAAAACAATTCAGATTTTTAAACTCGTTTCTCGACGCTCTAAGATAGTTCACATAGCGTTTTACCGTATTTTTGATATCTTGCTTCGAAAATTATCCATTATGTTTGTGTATGTGCGTATGCTAGCATGCATCACCCAAAACTGGCTGGTCTGATTAATGTAATTTTGGTATGGTAGCTGGAAATTGTCTTACGTTGTGCGTGGGCTACATTATTTCACGTTTCCTAGAAAGTGTATAAAAAATTCCCTGTAATATGGCACATTTTTATATTTTATTGATTTTTAGTTTCGAATTTAAAAGTAATTAATCAGTTAAAAGAGTCAGACATTACCTTCCATGAAGCAGGTTATGAAATTGGCATCTAATGAAGTCATTATGAACTTAATAGTAAATGGCTGTAGGAAAAGGAACATCATCTAATGTCGCCCTTTATATAATTTATATAATTTTAGTTTCCTTGAAGAATACCTTCAGCTAGAGGCCCGGCATGGTCAGGTCGTTAAGGCGTTCAACTCCTGATCTAAGGGTTTCAGGTTCGAATCCCCGTCGCACCAAAACATGCTCGCTTTTTTAGCTGTGTGGTGTTGTAAACTATTCGTTGGTAAAAGAGTAGACCAAGAGTTGGCGGTGGGTGGTGATGACTAGATGTCTTTCCTCTAGTCTTACACTGCTAAGTTAGGGACGGCTAGCGCAGATAGCCCTCGAGTAGCTTTGCGCGAAATTCAAAACAAACAAACATTTCCGTGCTTTTCATCTTTAGACATAAATTTAAACGCAAACGTAAAATGATGAAGTGAGCTTCGGCCATTAACTAAAGACTTCTAGTACTCCATCGAGACAATTTGGAACTTATAAAAAATTGGTTACGTATTTCAGCTGTTAAATAGTAAAGCTTTCTTATTGAATACATTTATTTGTCTTTTAGGTTCATAAATAACATGATAACAATAACAAAATATCTGTGTGTGCACAAACCAATTTTCAATATTAACTCACACATTGTTAATACAGTTATTCGCGTATTATACATGTGTTTTCTACTTACATTATAATATATATATGTAGTAGTGCAAATAATTAAGGAAGCACGTATGTGTTACACATATCGGAGTCATAAACAACGAGTAATTGAAAACAAGTTGCCAGTTTATCATTAGTGCACAACATTATTGCACAGAATACAAAAGAAAGTCAATTAATATGTGCAATGCATTAGCAATGTTCATTTCTTTTAAACAAAGCAGTATACTGTATTTTTATACCACCAAAAGTTTATAAATGTGTGATTGTAAAGTTTTGTTCCAAATATCCTGTTTTACTCTCCAAAATTCAATTGTTTGGTTGCCGCTTGACCTCTTCAGTTTTCATATAAACTTCTACAGTCTTAATAACATTCATATAGGAATAGAGGCCAAGTCATGGTTTCAGGTCTTACATCATCTTTTTTCCTTTCAGTTATCGTTTCGCGACATTTATTACATGCTTTAGATCAAAGTTTTGCTGGAAAATGACTTATGCTTAACAAGCCTTGTTCTTGAAAGTTTTAAATGATGAATAAGAATCAGATTATACCTACCAACAGTCAGAGTGCCATCAATTTGTAGTAGATCTCTAAAATCACTGGCAAAGATGCAGCCCACTTATTATCCTCCAGCATGTTTTACTTAAATGTTATACATTAATTATGGTATCATTCTCCTCACTGCCTTCGTATAACACTGGTGTTGGATTTTGCAAATAATGCTTCTTTGTATTCACCTGTAAAAACATCTTCGCCCAGTTTTGTTCATTCCCTTGTCTGAAGTATGATTCAAGCTTGTGTTCTAAAGTATTCGTTTTTGAGCAGTTATATGACGAATGTGATTGCTTAACACTAATTTATATCTAATCATTCTTAAATTAACATTCACACATGCATTTACATATAAGCAGTTGTCAAGCTCTCTACTGGACTATCAAATATCACGCAAAAAGTATAGACTAGTTTACTTAATATGAGTTTTAAAACGTTTGGACTTTTTTAAAAATCTCAACCACTTTTATTATCAGTTGTTTCGCATACCCTCTTCAGGGTTTTTATACATACCTTGCTGAGACATGAAAGCTCACCTCAGTACGTCATATCCAATAGCTTATACAATTCAAAACACTGATTTCTACATGTTTGTCATGTAGCATTTACATGCCGGCAGCTATGAGTGCATATACATCACATTACTGCTGTCAGTAGCATGACTGTCAGTTTTCTAGATATTATGCTGATGTGTCACTGTTTGATTGGATAACAAGCAACCACAATGCAAACTATCAACACAAGATTGTTATCTGATGTATCTAATTTTAAGAGGATAAATCTCATCTTATTTGCATTTTATACCCAATTTATTTATTGTGTCTATAATTATTTTCAATGTTGTATGTATGTTTATAATGATTTTTTTCTTTTTCATGAGAAGTTTATGAATAAATATAAATTTCCAAAATGATTCGGTTTGTTTTCTTCTGCTCTTAGGAAAGTCAAGTTATTGATGTGTTTCTTCAAAGCATAATTTCAGGATTTACTTGTCTTTTGGGCTCATTTATCAAGAATAATTAAACGTACAGAAAGAGAATTTGAAATAAAGAGAGGTTTGAATATGATTTTGTGGCCCCTTCTTCAAGTAAAAACAAATTACAACTATAGTGTTTTGCAATAATACAAACAAATACAAGTTATATATTACTTTTGTGATTTTTACTGAATGTCCGCCCGGAATTATTTTAACATATCCAGACTTTCCTGAATCGGCGATATTATCTTACATAATACAATTTCATATACGCTGTATTATTTCGGAATATGTACATTTTATACGTACTGTATATTATCTTATCTGTATTACTTCCAAAACTTGCGTATTTTCATCCTCAATTTGCAATATATATATAAATACAAGAAAGACCATATTGGACATCTATAGATATATGATTTCAACAAGAGAAGGAGCTTTGATTTGTTTTGAATTTCGCGCAAACATACACGAGGGCTATCTGCCCTAGCCGTCCCTAATTTAGCAGCGTAAGACTAGAGTCATCACCACCCACCGCCAACTCTTGAGCTACTCTTTTACAAACGAACAGTGGAATTGATTGTAACATTATAACGCTCCCACGGCTGAAAGGGTGAGCATGTTTGGTCTGACGGGGAGCTTTGTCACAATTAATTTGACAATGGAAGAGCTATGTTAAAACAAGGTGAACAATTAATTCACAAGATCGTCAACCACTTATGTCAGGCAAGTTTAAGAAATGAAAAAATTAATCGTGCCCAAAATATCGAATTTTGATAAAAACGAGATGATGTTCGAAAATATAGAAATAGAAGGAGTTTAAAGGAGAAAATATCATAGCACAGACTATGGAATGATTTTTAATGCTCTAAGCGCATTTAATATATTTGCGAGAAATAATAAATACCGTTGTAATATCTGCGTGAAATCAATAATAATTACTTTGCCATTAGACCATTAATTTTAAAATATGAGTTGTGTCAATTTTGATTTTGTAGAAACTATTTTATGGGTTATGATAGCTAAAACTAAAAATGGAATTTGAGTTTCGGCTTAATTAAAAAAATTCCATGGAACTCTAAAAAAAATGTCTCAAATTTAAAAACTAAGATTAAGATAAGAAAGTTTCCAGAGTGTCTTATGGCACATTAAGCTCAGACTATATGGGCTTATTTTTATATGCATAAACTACGTTCTCTGTAATAGAGAAGCTAATAGTCAAGAAGAGCTTATATCATCGTTACATTTTTTGGAGTTTTGCATTTTCTGATTGAAATGCGCAGTGATGCAAGAACGCAAATTACGTAAGGGAAAAAAACCTTCTGAATGAGACAGAAGTTAGTGAAGTTGATTGAGTATAGAGGTTCTGCATAAATACCATGGAGGTTTAATTACGTACCAGAGGGTGGACGGGTGTTGTTGTTCCTTCTGATGAGGAAAATTTCTTTTGCCTTATGAAAGAAATGATGTGGGATGTTATCTCGAAGAAAGAAAATGTCAAATCTATGCTGCTAACGATTATACACTTGATGAGTCTTATAATGAACCGTATATATATATATATATATATAAACATCATATAACATGAAACATTAACTGACGTCAATCGTAATTACATATATATTATTCGTTTAAGTAGAAATACCTTTGAAAATCAAAACAAGAAAACTGGATATGAAATAGAATATACTTATCGAAAAGATGGAAAGCTAAAAATCCGGATGAACATTACTTGAGTGAAGAAGGCAATTAATTGGTAATAATTAGTAAAATAAATAAACATACAAAACAAACTAGTAGCTAGAAGACGTTAATAAACAAAGAGGAAAACTGATTAATATTTGATTTCAATGGCACAGTGGTAAATTTAAAGGCTTATAACACAAAAATTCAGGTTTTGATACCTGTGGTGGGCACAGCATAGATAATCCATTGTGTAACTTTGTACTTAACATAAAAAAAAAAGGCTGACCGTTATGCATAATAACATAAAATGAACAGGGTAATTAGATGAACAGATAAGTAGATACACCATAGAAATGTTACGTGTATTAAACCTGGTTAGAATCTTGTGTTTTTTCTCAGTTCAAAAAATAAAATCTACACGTATAAATGGCATGAACTTAAAGTTTCAAACACCTCAAAATGAGCTGCCTCGTATTCCACAACTCGAAGAACAGTTTGAAGAGTTGATTATTGTTTACTCCAGACTATAATAACAGACTCTGGCATTCAACCTGGTCTCTCCTCCCATTCAGTTCCAACCTTCCCCTAGTTCGGTTAGAATAAGTAAGTCGTTTTTATATATACTTTGAAATTGCTTAGAAAACCACTTGAGTTAAAAATCTCCTTTCCAATATTTCTGGAATAAATGCACAAACAAGAAGCACAGAGAAATAACATGTATTAGGAAAAACAGAAAAGGCGAAGAACCGGAAGAAAAATAATGAATCGATTTTGAAAGACGTCTGCAAAACATAGATTTCTCTCTTTTTTTGTGTGATTCCTGTTCTTTTACTCTAAAATTTCTTATACGTTTTATGAATTATTTTTTTAGATTTAAGCCAGTCTGCTTTATATCTGTTCCATTTCGAAATCTGAATGATAAGTATTTCTATTTGTTTTAAATGGAGTTTAAAATAAATATTGATTTCTTAATTTGGTATTGTGTTATAGTTATAACATTACTCGAATTGGCCTAATGACCAGGTGGTTAAGGCACTCGACTCGTAATCTGATGGTCGCGGGTTCGATTCATTGTCAGACCAAACATGCTCGCCCTTTCAGTCTTGGGGGCGTTAAAATGTCACAGCCAATCCCACTATTCGTTGGTAAAAGAGTAGCCCAAGAGTTGGCGGTGGGTGGTGATGACTAGCTGTATTCCCTCTAGTCTTATACTGCTAACTTAGGGACGGCTGGTGCAGATGGCCCTCGAGTAGCTTTGCGCGAAATTCAAAACAAACCAAACCGAATTGGTCTAACTCAGTGAATGTTTAACTCGTCAACATTGTCTAAGTAAACGTGAATTACTGATTAATGCAAGTATTTCTACTTCAAAAACGTCTTTGAACAGTTTAATAATAACAACTTCTTTAACACTGTGCGAAAAACAGCAGTAGAAAGAAAACCACGATGATATGCAGAGATTAAAGTACTTTTGAGATATCTTACTTGTGAGTGTGTGTACAGATGTATTTTGTGTGTATATATATAAAAATATACCTTATATGTGTGTATTTGGGCATACACGGGTTTGTAGGTGTCAAAAGAAAGTTCGACGTGATATTCTAATACAATTTACCACTTTAGGTGTTTTCCAAGGGAAGCTCATTAGTTATTTAGTGCAATATACACTTACTTACCTTAAGTTGTACTTTCATACTTTCAATATTTTATCAGGTAAAATGTGTTTTTTTTCCACGTAATAGTAACCATATTATATTATAGTATAATAACAATCACGTATGAGCATTCACTGGGAAAGTGATATGTTCTAACCATAAATACACGCTACAAATTTAACTGATACGTAACATTTAATAACTCAAAAATGCGATGGAGTTTACAAATAAGACAGATTTAAGCTAAGTACTTCAAGTAAGTAGAAAAGTCCTCAGTCGGTTGCTACATTTGAAGTTATTGATACCGAGAGAAAGTGTGTATTTGAAAGGTATACTCTATTATTACCAGTTATCTTTCGCAAAAGTAGGTAGTTTCACGTGTGAGACAACAGCGTAAAAACCAGATATACTACATCGTTAGCGAGTTATCTCTCGCTAAATCTATGATTTTTATCTGTTTTAAGTTGATAGTTTCAAATGCGAGAAAGGTAAGCACCAGTCACACTGTATCGTTACTGAGTTGTCGTTAGCTAAAACTACGACTGGCAACAGTTCCAAGTCGTTGATTTTAAGCATATGTTTAATCACTGTTATGGCAACTTGTGATCAAGGCTAAATAAAACTCTTGTGTTTTTTTAACTTTACTGAACTTGTAACAGTAGAATGGTGTGGGGATTAAGCTATTTGAAATATATTTCAAAAAAATAATGAATTAGATATTTTTCTTTTTTATTGTTTAGAAAAACAAATTAAGTGTTGTTTACTTATTTTCTTATTTCACAAACATTTCATATGGAACGTTAAAATATGGTATCAAATTATTCTACATTACCCAAAGATGATTCTATAACCTGTTATTAAACAGTTCAATTAGTCATATGCTTTTATGGAACACTAATAATAGTTAATATCTTAGGTAATGTGAAACACAACCAGTTAAAGTGATATAGCGTTAGGTAATGATAACAATAAATGCATGTGACATATTATTATTAGTTTTACATAGTGTTAGCACGTGTAGTAAAACAACTTGAATTCTAACTATTAGTGAAATGTTAAGCTAAGATACACTAAAACTTTATTATGTTTAGTGCAACAGAATACAATGGCTTTTTATAAATTAATTAACCATTCAAAGTATTTGTGCATATCAGATGAGACTCATGAGATTATCAAAGATAGTATGGTAGCAGTAAAGCTCAATCAACAACGTAAGATTTTTTAGTATAACAGTATAGTGTTACGTTAACACTGTTGAATTCAAAAGTTTCTCGAAGTATTTCAGTTATAAACTAGTTCTGGAGTACACTATTGTCAAATAGACATTTAGTTAAGTAACACAAAGCACTTAAAACAAGTGAATTTATATCACAATCCTTCCTTCTAGTGTAAGCTGCACGATCAATTTAACATTTGGACAAAATCAAAAACTTGTTAGAATAATCCACTTAATGTTTATCACGATAATTATTGCTCCGAGAAACATTACTTTATGTAACACAAATTGTATTCCTGGATAGTATGTGTTATTTCTTAATTACTTATGCTGTAAAACTGCAGAAAATGACCATTATTTCTTTTAAACTTTGCTTTTGTGACCTGAATAATGAAATTTAGATATTAATCTATTTTCTATGTAAAAACTGGCAAATTTGCACATTTTCATTTATATAAGGTCTGACTAAAACAACATGTGAATCAAAATTTATTTGTATACTAAAGTTACACAAAAATGAACAAAAATGTTTAGTAGTGAGTAGTTTTTCAAGATTTGCTACTGTAATGTAAATCATTTTCACGTATCAGTCCCCAAATATAGAGTCCCATCATGTTTTCGTTATACGCTCCTAGGTAGCAGCGTTCAAAGTCCAATATATTTTGGTGGAAGAGCTCGCCTTGCTCCTCTGAGTATGCTCCCATGTTCTCCTTGAATTTATCAAGATGAGCGTCAAGGATATGGACTTTTATGGACATCCTGCAGCCCATTTTGCCGTAGTTCTTTACCAGAGCCTCAACCAGTTCCACATAATTTTCGGCTTTGTGATTGCCCAAGAAGCCCCGAACCACTGTGACAAAGTTGCCCCAAGCTTTATTTTCCTTCCTACTTAGCTTCTTGTGGAATTTTGTGCACCCCAGGATCTTCTTTATTTGTGGTCTAACGAAGACACCAGCTTTGACCTTTGCCTCAGGCAGCTTAGGTAAGAAGTCTCGTTGGTACTTGAAGGGTGCAGACTCCTTATCAAGAGATGTGACAAATCGTTTCATAAGACCCAAATTTATGTGCAATGGTGGGAAAAACACCTTCTGGATGTCCACTAATGGCTCACACTTGACATTGTGCCTCCCCACAGAGAACTCGATCCGTTGTGGCCAGTGCTTCCTGTTGTAGTGCGCTACGGTGTCTCTGCTGTTCCAAAGGCAAATATAACAGGGAAACTTGGTGAAGACTCCTTTGAGACCCATCAGGAATGCCACCATTTTGAAGTCTCCGATAACCTCTAGCCATACTCACCATACTTCAAGGCTTCTAGTAAGGTCTTGATGCTGTTGTATTTCTCTTTGAGGTGCACCGAATGAGCCAGGATGGAGATGGATACTTATTCCCGTTATGGAGCAGCACAACTTTGAGCCTTCTGGATGAGTTATCAATGAATAGGCGCCACTTGTTCAAGTTACAGGCAATTCCAATTGCCTCGCACTGACCGGATAAACTGTGACAGAAGCAGAGCCCATCTGACGAGTGAAGTAGCTTGAAAAATGTCGGTGAAGTTTCCTCTGACTTGCGACTTGCACACTTTTATCTAACAAATCCCACTCGTTGAGCTCATATGTCAAAAGCTCGGCATTCGACTTTGTTAGACCAAGATCTCTGATCAAGTCATTGAGGCCTCTTTGGTTGGGGTAGTATGGGTTTCTCTCACCAGCTGCACCTCTGAACATGTAACCTTGATCGTCAACGTCTACCTCCTCTTCTGACTTGCTGCTCTCTTCTGAGGATAGCTGCTTTCTTCCTGGCAGAGTGTGTACAGAGAGCTCAGGGCAGCGTGGCACTGGGGCGATGGATGATGGAAGGTCCGGATACATGATAGCAGATGCATTATTGCCATCCCGACGTTTGGAAGGGTCCACCATGCAGAAGTAGCAATTGCTTGAGTGGTCATTGGGTTCAAGCCAAATACTTGGAATAGCGAGCTTCATGGCTCTCTTTTCCTCTCTGTACCATCCTGCAAAAGAGCAAAATAAAATTGTTATTATGAAGAATAAATTTATTTCATCATTAACTAATGTGTAAGAGGTTCATGCAAAATATTTTATATGTGATATTTTTTCTATGCTATTGGAAATTAAAAAATAAAAGATATTTAAATTTTAAATGGTCTAAAATTTGCATAATATAAAATATTGCTCTTTAAGCAAGCAAAAATTGTCCGTCTTACCTTCTAGAGATTTTTGCAGTTCTCGCAGGTAAAATGAGGTGCCCAGGGTTTGTCTTGATCCCTGACAGGCATGCCGAAATATGCCTACAGGCTTCACATATTTTGGTAGATGCTGTCACAGAATACTTTTCGCCCTCGTCGTGATAAGTTGGCCACATACATGGCAGAATGCGTCTGGAGAATGTTTGCAGTTTCTTGATGCCATCTCTGATAAAATCAAATAGGTCTATGTGTTCACCTAAGCAGCTAGAACAAAACCGAAGTGGTGAGTAGTGAACCCCTATATACACTGCTGGCCAAAATCTTAAGGACAATGTACATAAAATAAAATATGCATTTTGCGTTGTTAGACTCAACCACTTATTTAAGTACAGCTTCGAAAGATGATAATAAGAAAAGTAAAAATAAAAGAGTTTTTAGCATTTAATAGGGAAAATGTGAACACTATGAAATGAGCCTAAACACTAGCTGGTTAAAAGTTTAAGACCATACTGAAACGAAGCGTTAATCGGTAAACACGTAACGAAATTTAGTCATTTGTGTTCAAGTATTAGCGTTGTCAACATCTCCTACTGACATCTTCTGTGTTACATTGGGTAAAAACATGGCAAAGGCTAAAAAGTTGACAGAGTTTGAACGTTGCAGAATTGTCGAGCTGCAAAAGCAAGGTCTCTCTCAACGTGTTATCGCTGGTGAGATTGGGCATAGTAAAACTGCTGTTGCAAATTTCTTAAAAGACTCTGAGGGATACGGAACGAGAATTTCATGTGGTCGGCCCAAGAAAATTTCGCCGGCGTTGAGCAGGAGGGTTCGACGGGCTGTCCGGCAAGACACCAGCAGATCGTCGAACCAGGTTAAGGCCCTTACAGACGCAGAATGCAGCTCAAGAACAATAAGACGGCATCTACAAGAGAAAGGCTTTAAAAACCGTAAACGTCTTCAAAGTCCACGCCTCCTTCCACACCAAGAAACAGCTTGGTTAAACTTTGCTGAGAAGCACCAAACATGGAACGTAGAAAAGTGGACGAATATTTTGTTCTCTGATGAGAAAAAATTTAACCTGGATGGTCCAGATGGCTTCCAACGTTACTGGCACGATAAGGACATCCCATCGGAGACATTTTCTACCCGACACAGTGGAGTAGGTTCCATCATGATATGGGGTGCTTTCTTCTTCCATGGAACAATAGAGCTTCAGGTTATACATGGTTGTCAAACAGCAGCTGACTATATTGGCATGTTGGAGAGAGGATCCTTATTGTGTGGAAATGACTGGATCTTTCAGCAGGACAACGCTGCAATCCACAATGCCCGCAGAACAAAAAACATTTTCATGGTGAATAACGTGATTATTTTGGACGATCCAGCGTGTTCGCCCGAACTGAACCCCATTGAAAATGTTTGGGGGTGGATGGCAAGGAAAGTCTATGGAAATGAACGTCAATTCCAAACAATGCATGATCTTCGTAAAGCCATCTTCACCACTTGGAATAACATTCCAGCCAGCCTTCTGCAAACAATTATATCGACCATACCAAGGCAAATGTTTGCAGTTATTCGCAATGACGGCCGTGCAACTAACTACTTGGTATGGTCTTAAACTTTTTACCAGCTAGTATTTTGGTTCATTTCATAGTGTTCACATTTTCCCTATTAAATGCTAAAAAGGGTTTTTATTTTTATTTTCCCTTTTCTTATTTTCATCTTTCGAAGCTCTACTCAAATAAGTGGCTGAGTCTAACAACACAAAATGCATATTTTTTTTTATGTTCATTGACCTTAAGATTTTAGCCAGCAGTGTATATATTACTATGAAAAGTTATAGAAAATTCTCGTAAGTTCTACAACAACCTAGAAAGTTCTTGAAAATTCTCGTAAGTTCTACAACAACCTAGAAAGTTCTTGAAAATTCTTGTAAGTTCGAGAAAATTCTCTATCAGCTGCTCAACTCTGAATCTACCTGGAATGTTCTGGAAACTGGGTAAATTTGAAAATTTCATTACCTAGGCCACAAAAGCAAAGTTTGAAGAGAAAAATAGGTCTTTTCCATTTACTTTAGGCATAATCAATTGGGAAATAAGACTTTCTACCCAGGAACAAGAAAAATTGTGTTATCTATTTTTGTAGCGTCATGATAAAAAGACATTTAGAAAAACAAAAACTGTTATCTGTATACTAAATCAAAAATCAAATGATTGTTAGAAAGTACAAAGTACTTGTTGTTCATGTTGTGTGATCGTTGTTAACCATGCGAAGCCATTTTTTTTCTTTGTCACTTTTCAATAGTAACTCATAAGTGTCGTGACGACTAAATGTAAATGTCATTATATTCTTCAAATTCTAAGTTAATTTTCTTTAAAATCTACAGTCATTTTTGCTTTCTTGTTGATGTAACTTTTCACTTCTATTGTTGGATCATTACACTTTTGAAAATGAACAAATTGCAGTATTATATTCATGTCTAACCGGTTTTCATTCAGCATAGTTACACCACGTCAACAACCTTAAATCGTGTTTGTTATTTTAAATATCATTAACATTAGCTGTTGTTGTATAACAAAAGAAATACCTGTCGCCAAATGGTGCAGGAATGAAGAGTTTAGATGTCCTTGTGGCGAATGGGGAATGTAGTATGAATTAGTTTGTTTGTTTTGAATTTCGCGCAAAACTACACGAGGACTCTCTGCGTTGACTGTCCCTAATTTAGCAGTATAAGACTAAAGGGAAGGAAGCTAGTCATCACACCCACCAACTCTGTTACCAACGAATAGTGGGATTGATCGTCATATTATAACGTCCCCACAGCTGAAAGGGCGAGCATATTTGGTGCGACGGGGATTCGAGAGATATGAAGGAGCGGAAAGTTGTTTGCGCGGCAATTAATTACTTTGTGTGTCTGTTTCTGTAGATTTACAAGAAAATACGAGTAAAATAAACAAACATATTAATGAAAACAAAAAAATCACAGGAAACAAAAACATTTATAAAAGCATACGACGTCATATCAACATAGAACTTGATTGTAAAATAAAAACAATAAGACGTCATATCAACATAGAACTTGATTGTAAAATAAAAACAATAAGACGTTATATTAACATACAGCTTGATTGTAAAATAAAAAAAGAGGTCATATCAACATTCAGCTTGATTGTAAAACAAAAACAGTAAGACGTCATGTCAACATACAGCATGATTGTAAAATAAAAACAAATCATACTCTGTTTTTTACTTTTTTTTAAAAATGGAAAACAAAATAACTTTTGATATTTATTTCGTGTTTTATTATCGAGCCCTGCTTATCACCCACTTTCATCTGCAAATGTAAAAGCAAAGTTATTTTTATAACGCAAACGTTCACAAGAAATAAATAATCACCCGGCATTCTCAGGCAGCTATGAAATCAACGCTAAAATTAGGGGTTCGATTCCCCTCGGTGGACTCAGCAGATAGCCCGATGTAGCTTTGCTATAAGAAAACACACGCACACAGTTATGAAATAATCACTTTAATTCGATGTACGCTATCTTGTAAACTTTAAAACTTTTTAAATGCCCATAAAATTTTCTTCATTAAACATTCCATAAACATTTCTAATGATCAGAGAGACTCACTTAAATTGTACAATGTATTATAGATTTATTTTAACAGAAGAAGGGTCTTCACATTTCCATAAATATATATAATTATGCTCTTTAAGTTATATGTGAATAACAAAAACTTCCCTTAACTGATATTTGTTTATATAGAATGGTAAATATCAAGACAATTGTCACAGCTTTGGTGGCGTAGCCCGTTCCAATAGGCTGTTATTTCACACTGAATGAAGTTAAGAGGTCTGTGTTATTGTGTTATTATTTATGCAAATACATCAAAGAAATAACGCAATATATATTTGATACTTACTGAGCTGTTATATACAAAATCTGCTATACAAATATTCCCATTGTTACTAGTATTTAAATACCCTGTATGAAAAAGTTATACCAATATAGTTATTAATTATAAGTATCGATAAAAGAAAAAAACAACAATACCAGTAACACCTTTAGTACAGCCAAAATGGGAGAGTGAAACTCATAATGTTCTTTTAACTAAAAGTGTAATCGACACCTGATGTTCTTTTAGGGTAGGTATTGCTTAAATATTCTTAGTAAATATCAAAGGATATTTAATTGGTATATTTTATCTTGATCTTCACAATAATAATTTCTTGAAAGCGCAAGTGCTTGTACAAGAATGTGTTAGGTTTCTTTCTGTTTATATTCAGCATAAAACGTATAAAAAATATCCCAAAACAATGAGTTGTAATGCTTTTATACTGTAAATTCCATGTATTTTTTACTTATTGTGCAGAAGTAGTCATTACACATCTCGAATTATTAAGCTAACATTTACATAAAAATTCTATAGTAAACCACATCTCAGGCAGAATTAATGCAGAAAATGAAAAATACTTTATCTTCTGCTTTACTGTTATAAGTTGAAAGTTCTGATTATCGTATTGTACGTTAGAGTACGTTTAACAATAGAGAGGTTAATAGTGTGTCACGTATATATGCATGTCAAATACAAAGAATATAAGCTATAACAAACTTGTTAGTGCCTCCTGGTCTTTCTCACGTGGGTAACCTAAAGGTAACATATCTCATTCTTGTACCTCATGATGAGTTATTATTTATTACACAAGATTTATCAACTAATCAAGTAGTTAAAGAAATAATGAAAAGGACGCTATAAAGCACGTGTTTTTATTTCAAAATTACAAATTATTCCTGTTACCTTGCAAATAAAAATCCCCACGATTCTCAGTTACAGTTTTAATCTGTAGTAGAAAGTGATATTCTTTTTCTGACTTTTTAATGCACGATTATATTCCTTTCTTCGTGACATTGACTTTATAATGATAAAGTGATATCTGTTTTCTAACAATAATGCTCTACTGATATATTGTAAACGCCATAGTACTGTAGATTTCTTAGCAATATTTGCGAATAGTTTTTCTTAAAAATATGTATTTAAGCATTGCATGATATTACAAATAAGTTTTAAAAGTTCTCAAATATAATGAAACATCTAAGAGATATAAAAGGTAATATTGTATTTAACACTTATAAATAGATAATTAGAAATTTCACTGAAGAATGTATTAGTATATGAGATCTAAAATCAATTAATTATTCATGTACCTCGTAACTTAATTTCCGAGCATCTCTACATTTTACGTTATCATCCCTAATTTAACATAATTACGAAAAAAGCGTTCGTAATGCCTGAACAAACGACTAATTACAAGAAGTTGTCAGTAAAAAACATCTTAGTCACTTTAATTCTTTGATTAACACAATTTCCTCTTTCTCACAATAAAAAGTTGTCCTCAGACCTAATATGGTCATAAGTTGTATCACTTTTTCTTTGATATTCTTAATTTTCGTTTCTCAGGATTCGTTTCTTAGTCCAATTCGTGGAAGTAAATCAAAAGCTTTTATGAAATTAGATAAACATTTAAGACACATCAGCAACTGATACCGTACAAATACAAATAATAATGAAGTAAATTATTATTAAAGTACATGAAATTAAAAAATTAGGTTAAAGAATGAAGCAGATGAGTAACTATATAACTATTTTATAACTAATACGATAATGTTTTAACTAGAAAATGAAATATGGTGGAATATATGAAATGTGTTACAATGATTGATAAAAAATGCAATTTATATGGAATTTTACTTGGATTTAAAGTTAACGTCATTTCAAAAACCAGAGAAAATACACAGAAAATAAACACATAATTGATTTTAACTGAAAATATAAAAAATAATAAAAGCCATACATGTATTACTAATTCTGATTTTATAAAAGTTTTTTTTCCGACACAAACACATGTGATATAACTATTGTACAAAATGTTTCGGTAGTACTTTGTTTTTGCCATGAACTATATATAAAAGACCGCTTTTGAGGGATGTTTTTGCTGATAAGTAATCACACTGAATGATAATCTTTTTGGTGAAGCTGCATACTTTGCTATCCTTGATTGGTTAAAACTCAGAGGACTAGGCTTAAAACATTTGGTTTAAATTATCTACAGTTTCCAACTGAAAATAATGCACTGGCTTTCAAAGTAGAAACTTTCAATTTTCCAAAGAATTTTGCAAACCTTACATGATCAAAATTGAGGGCATTCACGAGTGCTAGGATTTATATAATAGATTTTTTATATAATAATGTCACGTGAACTTTAGAAGTAATTTACGAATCACATTTTCTTGGGGTGTAACCAAAAATCATGCACATTCGGTTATTACGTCTATTTCGCTGTAATCTGCACAAGTAGAAAAACAATCCATCTATAAAACTATTCGTATGAGAACTTTTGATCTCGAACAAGACAGTTTGTTTTTAGGGTTAACACAATTGTTTTAAAAATGCTATATTGAAAAACGTATTCCAAGTACAATGGTACAAATGAACTTAGAATCTATTGGATGGTATCTTATATACCAGGTTTTTTTTAAAGACAGAGTATATTCCTTTAGTATACAAAATAATGTAGCAAAATGTAGTCTCATAATTTATTGTAATAAAAGACAAGATCACTGTATGTATTATTAACCCGTTTTGCTTCAGATTTGAGAATGTTATTCAATCAACAGTGCTTGAAAATAAAAAGTAAAAGGAAACCCAAATATAGATGAATTAGTGAGGTAAAATTAAACATTATGTATACGAATTTTTTGACAATTTCGGGGATCAGTAATTTTCTTATGTTATTATTACTTATGAAGGATACATAGTTTACTTTCTATGTATAGCGTGCACCACTATAGTTCACAAACTAAAACTGAATACGTTTTAAATTATCCTCTCACATTCGACATTTTCTTGGTAGTTTTGAATGTCTTTCTTTAAATTAATTTTGTGTATTAATCACTTTATAGGATCGATGCTAATGTATATTTTGTGTTATATACTTCTTCCTTATATTTTTAGCTGAAAAAAAATTCATATAAAAAGTTACAAAAACTTCTCTGTGGGAAAGTGTATATTCCTCAAATCCTACATTCAGATTACATCTTACTAAGAATTCGTTCTGAATAGCTGCCTAAAACTTAGCTAAAGCTGAGCTGTTCGGGGTGCATATTTGGATTGCAAAGCGGTTGTACTGTGCAATTTTCTTTCAGTTTAAAGAAAAATTTCTTGCTGATTATAAATATTTTATAAATACGTAACTGACCTGGTGGGCTTCTGGAGACAGTGATAATTTCGATTAGATTTCAAATTAATTATTGCATTATTTTTCTACAGTTACATGTGCAACACTATAAATTATATAATTTGTATCAACTATTTACTTTGTTGCTCAGAATATTTGTATGAGGTTTCTAGCATACTTTGAACGTGCAACTTTTTCATAATATTATTTTTAATTATTATTTCATACTGTTATATTTAAATTTCACTTCATATGAAAAATATTCAATATCAGTGAAAAAGTCAGACACAAAATCGATGTTTACTTGTAACTATTGGAATAGAAAGTTCTTTTGTGTAAAATGTTTGTTTCAAAATTTCGCGTAAAGCTACACGAGGGCAACTGCACTAGCCATCCCTAATTTAGCAGTGTAAAACTAGAGGGAAAGCAGCTAGTCATCACTACTCACTGCCAACCTTGGGCTACTCTCTTACCAATGAATAGTGGGATAGACCTTCACCCTATAATGCCTCATGGCTGAAAAGGCGAGCAGGTTTGGTGTGACGGGGATTCGAACCCGCAACCCTCAGATTATGAGATGGTTAGCATGGCAATGCCGGGCCTGGTATAAAATGAAAAATGTGTTTAGAACTTTCAAGTTTGAGTCCAACTTATTCCAAGGTTAAATGTCCATTATAGTTGAGAAACAACTGTATATACATATATATAAGTTGGTTTTCTTAGTTTATATATATATATATGTTCACACCCATACATTCTTCTGTACTGTCAGATATACGCCGGGAATGTAATCCACGAAAGTGGGTGAGTCATTAATGTAACAAAAAATAGCAAATTTTAACAGCCAGTCACAATCAGTTTTCAATATATTTATATACATACTGGTATTTTATCTTTGAATTAATGTGTAGTTGCGTCAATACTTTTTATTTGAAATGAAAATTAACTTATTTTAAAAATATATATAAAATATATATATGACACAAATTAAATTTTGATATTCTGATTTTCTCTTCAGCTTATGACATAAGCTACTATTGAGTATAATATATTTTTCATTCTCTGTCGCCAGTTTACTTGTTTGTCTCTGCAGGTTTGTTTATTCTGTCTTGTCATGGCAACTACGTGGAAGAACCCTCTTTTCAGCTAGATCTATTCCACCTTTCTATCTAAGAAAATTGCCTTCGTTTTGCAGTAGGTGAGAAGTTAATCGTTCCGTATCTCTAACACTTGGATCCAATATTTTGAATTGAATTCCTAGAAAACTGTGTTGGTGGCTTTACCAACTGACATTAGTCTAACGGAGATTGAAATATCGCGTGTACGTTAGACCCACGGAACCTCCACCTGGTGTCTCTTATTTTTAACGACACAGCAAATGGTTTGAGCACGCTGCTTTAATAACAAATTTCTATAATTTTTCGTATATACGAAATGTTCTCATGTAATCGCAACTGGTACACAATATAATTTTCCCCAAAATTTGGCTCTCAGTGGGTGGCGTGACAATATGAGGCTTATTTCGAAGTAAGCAACTTGCACGTAACACAACAGAAAATAACAGGTCTGTAGCAGCCAATTGTGTTATATATACCTGAGCATTTTGAATTATAAACTACTTAAAAGTGCCGTTTGTATTCCTTCAAGATTGTTGTTAGTTGCTTTGAAGAAAGATTTTACCCAACACGAACCAAGTTCAAGTGCTATTCGCAATGGTAACTTACTCGAGTGTTGTAGATCTCGAGTATTCTGTTTATATCACTATACTATTTTGGCGTGTGTAACAGACATGTATATTATATCTAACACTCTTACTAAGCTCGTTTCAAAAAGGAAAAAAGTAGTTGTAGTATAACAGTTGTAAGGGGTTCAGCTGAGTATATAACTAAACTACAACATTTTATTCAAACCACATTATTCTGTCACAGAAAAATCTATTGAACTCTTTTAAAGTTGGTGATACCAGTAATTGCAACAACGTGTGCTTTGTAATGAGTTGCACGTATCCGAGCTGTAGGTAAAACGGTACACATAGTAAATAAATTGACTATATTTCATCTTCTTTTACAGTTGGTGATACCAGTAATTGCAACAACGTGTGCCTTGTGTTGTACGTATTCGAGCTGTAGGCGAAACGATACACATAGTAAATAAATTGGTTATATTTCATCTTTTTTTACAGTTGGTGATACCAGTAATTGCAACAACGTGTGCCTTGTGTTGTACGTATTCGAGCTGTAGGCGAAACGGTACACATAGTAAATAAATTGACTATATTTGATTTCTCGATTCTGTGATAGAAACGCAGTCACCTTTATACGGAGATAATTTGCGTCATCATCGTGGATAAATCAAGGGGATGTGTTTTACTGATACCTCTTGTATAAATTAAGAGAAGAGTTTATAGATAAAACTTGACTTTTCAGTAATTTTTAAATAAATTTTTTAACCGCATACACAGAAGAAACAGTAAATTTTGGAACTTTTTACACTTTGTTAGGCATACACAGCGGTTTCGGTTTAAGTTTAATGCGAGTTTAATCTGATTATTTACATATCGCCAGTATAAAATCTAGTTATTTTAAAAAGCGATAGTTCGTCAAGTTTGTTTACGTAACGTTTTACGAGTCACACGTTGTGTAGTTCAATGGTTATTAATTGGTGATTGTTATGTTATTGCGTTATGTTACTATAACTTTCTAAGGCTTTCTCGTTGATTTAACTAAGTATCCTTGCATCATAATATATCGTAGCATGTTGAAATGCTCTAGATCTATGTCGGGGTATAAATAACACGATCAAGGATGTAATCAAGGTGAAGTCCTACCAGCTGCCCTATGCATTGAAAGACCTGTTGAAACAAGAAGTCGAGGTAATGTTAGAAGCCGGAATCATTCTGCTTTTAAATTCATCGTACTGTTCACCAGCGGGAATCGTGAAGAAGGTTGATTAACACTATTTCTGGATTTTTGGAAGCTGAACCTCGTGACGAAGTTCAGTTATGGACGACCCAGAGGCTATTATGGCGAAACTAGGCGGCCCGAAGTTCTTTGTGACACCAGATGGATGTTACCAGTTCAAGAAGATGCCGATTGGGTTTGTCAACTCAAAGGTGATATTAAACTGCATGATTCCTAAAATGTTGCACAAAATCACCAATATAGATGACATTCTGATCCACACAGCCAGATTTGAAGATTATTTAAAGAATATCAGAAAGTTGTCCAGGCAAGTGGGGACAGGAGGTCTGACCGTCAGGACCAGCAAAGAATAATTAATGTAATAATGTAATTGCTGGATACAAAATGGGCGATGGACAAATAGCCATGAAAAAGGATAAGCTAACCTGCAGAATACTACAGAAAATTCATCCCAAACTATGCTGAAGTTACTGCAACATTGACTGAGCTGACCAAGAAAGGATTACCTAACATGGTGAAGTGGAAACAGCCAAGTCAAGTAACATTCAAGAAATTAAATGACATGTTGGGAAGTTCGTCGATTCTTATTATGTCAGACTTCGACAAATCATATATTTTTCAGACTGGTGCATTAGACAATGGAATTGGAGCAGTATTTCTGCAAGAACATTTAAACAGACTATTTCCCGTAATGTACATCGGTAAAAAGCTGTTTAATAGTGATAATTACTCTGTGATTAAATGAAGGTATCAAGCTATTATATTTACTATCGAGAAATTCCAGAACTACCTCTGTGGGAAAGAGTTATTATCCAGACGAATCATCTGCCTCTTACTTACATACATTCTGAGGTGCAAAATCAACAGTGCAAGGATCATGAGGTGGGCATTGTATTTCCAGATCTAACAGTTACACTTTATAATCATCAAGAGGACTGAAAGTGTTGGTACAGAATGAATGAATAAACCTTGTGCATGAACTGAACACATTCTTTGTATATTGTATAAAAATATTGTAAATACTTTCAGTAAAGAGCAACCTATTGTTAAATATACACGACTGTTTCCAATTAAGTTTAACGTGAGTGTGATTAATTAGATAATTAGTTATAGCGTCAGTATTAAATGTATTATAGTTTGTTTTTTAAGAAGGGATAATTTTTCACGAGTTTGTATACGTAACTGTTTTACATATAACAAATTGTGCAGTTCAATAGTTAATAATTTGTGATTCTTATATTATTGCGCTTTGTTGCTAGAACATTCTGAGATTTTCTCGTTGGTTTAAATGAATATCATCACATCATGATATATCGTCGTGTATGGAATGTTCTACACCCATTGTAGAGGTATAAATACGTGTCGAAAATGTAATTCAATAGATATAAATCTAGACTTTGTGCTCGTGAGTTTAGCCGTGAAAAACATATTGTGGGGATTTTTAAATTAAAATTATCGCATCTTGTATTTTAATAACAGAGTTGAGAAGAATAATTTGTGTTGTCAACTGTGTTCTAAAGTAATTGAATCACACTGTGTAGCCTTTGACAAAAAATACATTATATAAAACTCTGGATATAACTGTAGTAACCAACACTGTAACGAACATTTGTATATATGTTTGTCTTGTTCTAATATATTATTTTAATACAAGTGGACTGTGTGTTGTTTGTTTATTGCTGAAATTTATTGCCAAAATGTCACAGACACCTACTGTAAAATATATGGCCCGTACATAAACCCTGATACACTTTTTATTTTAAGTAAGTAAACCCTAATAAATAATCTAAAAATATTAATGAAATGTGTTTTATTTTTACAGTTAAAACACATAAGTCCAATGAACTTGATTAACTCTATGTAGGAGAGTATTTAGATTTTTTGTTCTTTTTTTTAAAAAAGCAAACGAAAGTGAAAAGGCGATTCTCTAAATCACGTTGCAACTTAATTAAAGCTATGCAACATTATGTAACACACATGAAATTTTGTTACATCAGCGATACACCATCAACTACTTAAATCATATAAACTTACGAATCATAGACCTTCGATATTTTTTGTTGCCATCTTGTTCAGTTCAGGTAAGAGAAATTAGAAATCTCTCTAGCCAGTTGCCGTCTTGCATTCCACTAATTTTAAAAACATAACTCCTTTATTAATGACTAATAAACTATTTTATCAAAAGTGAATTTAATATCATTTTGATAAATGGATTTACTATTTTTATAAGCATTTTCAAACAAAATTTGCTGAATACGAAACAGCCAGCAACGAGTGACAAAGTAAAAAAAATTCTCTTTGACTTTAATTTTTTTTCATCTTAGGATTGTCACAATAGTTATTCCGGCTCAGTGAAATATTTGTAGTTCATGTTACAGTAAACAAACAGTTACACAAGATCAACCTCAAGGCCTTTAATTTTGAAAAAAAATGAAAGAAAAATCTTATAAAAAATCGGATTTTGTATTCTATGTATAAGTCAAGCATACAACCTACTGAGTACAAAATTTCATGGCCTAAAAATTTGAGTTATACACAGATATATATGATAATCATGTAAAAGAATTTTTCCCATACGAACATTTGCAGTTGAATTTTAATATGTTTTACTTGAAACTGCATGATTCTGTTTTTATAATAACATATCTAAAAATTGACAGCTGTCTAAGATCTCTATGTCTCTGACTCACCCATGAAGAAGGGAAGATAAGACGGCCACCGTTAATTTCGAGTGCGGTTATCACCAATTGAAATGAAAAAGCTAAATGTTTTAGAGTTAACCCTGTTTCGTTACAAATTCATTTTCTACTTAAAACAAAGATTGCACATAAACCTTTTTGTTAACATTGAAAACTACACTTCTTGTGGTTTGGACTGTTTTACATATAAGATCATTAAAACGACTCTCATCTAACTCATAACAAATGTAATTTAAAATAAACGTTGCACCTAACAACTGCACTTAAGTCACATCGTTAGTTAAATGCTCTTAACGGGGACTTGGAGTGCCGTAAGCAATGCGCAAGATGCACATTATCTACGACAACTGTGCAAAATAATGTGGGTGCTATTAGTGTGCAATGATGTATATTGTGGCCGAATCCTGTAATGGAAATATACATCATTTGAAGTGGGTACGACAGCTCCACAAAGGCCAGTCATTGTGAATACTCAATCGTTATAAAAAAAGAACTGTCAATTTCATTTATGTTTTACAGCATATTCAGTTGTTTATAACTTCAACAAAGCAAAATTGCACGAGATATCTACTTTACAACTGAAAAAATTCAAAATGCTTAAGACTTCTGAATTCTGGGCTCTTTGAAAGAAATATTTTAATGTAGTTTCAAGAAAGTAAACTCGACAGTAATTTGTAAAATATAAAATCAATTTTAGATGGTCGAATGCTAAATTATTTCAGAAGGTATGTCATGGCGTTTCATGACGTATTTTAGAAACATAAAAACAAAAAATGCCAAGGTATGTTTGGAGTAAAGCCATATTAAGCTATCAACGGTGTTTACCACAAAGAGTTGAAACCAGGATTTTAACTCTGTAAGGACAGATACCAACCGATAATTGCACCTATGTATTTTTCCTGGATATATTTCGAACATAGTTATTTCAGTGGATTTGATTCGAGTGACTTCTATATTAATGTATTACGTATTTGAAACGACAAAAATATTTATAAATAATTAATAGATACGGAAGAATTTGTTAACATGTTTAAAATATTGTGAACACGCGCGTTGGCATATATGTGTGTATATGTATATATATACACACACGCTACAAAAATTCCATATTAATACTTTATGCCCTGTAACTTTAGCTATAAAAGAAAGTGGTAAACATTTATCTTCGCTTGTCTACGTATTTTTGAAGACGTAAATATCAAATATTAAGTCTTTTTCTTCTTAATTTTCTAATGGAATTTTCTTGTAAAAACTTCGTGACGTTAGTTATTAGCTTATAAATACTTATACCTTCTTTAAAGTGTATCCCTATTATTTAAAGATAAAGTTTTAGCTATTATCGGTTTTTGGTTTTTACTAGTAAAGACTCCTTGAGACATAATCTTGAAGTCTTACACATTACTGTCGGATTCTGAACGGAAAATAAACATACTATACGTGAAAAACTACATATCAAAGTCAAATCATGAGACAAGATAGATAAAACAAAATGCTTCTGACCACGTATCTGAAACGAATGATAACAGGTAGTACTGATATATTTAATCTATAAACATCACTACGTACGTTGATTTCTTCACACGAAATTTCAGGTCTCAGAAGGATGATAACGCTATGCGGAGTTCAGTGTTTGAAAATTTTAATTGCAGAATAACTGGCACACGAAAGCTCTTCCTAGCTATAGGCAACTGGCTCAGAAACGATTGGGTTCACTTGTGACAAAATCAATGATAGTTTTTGAATCGTGGCGATGTAGATTCCCGATTCCAAGAAAAATTCTTAAAGTCCAATGCGTGCAGTTGTGCATGGAAATGTGAAGGTTTTTTTCAGTTGAAACAAACTTCTGTCTGGTGTCTGAAGAGAACAGCTTCAAGAAGCACGTGTGCTGATCATGTCAGACAATATATTCTATAGTTCCATAATAGTTGAAACCTTTTGTACATTTCCACTACACGACACTAGTGTATAGATAGTTTCCTATGAAATAATTACTTTTTTAGGTTTGTGAATAAGGTTATCATTATGTCATTTGACATTTTTAACGGATGACACTAAATGTTTATTGTAATAAAGTGAAATATGTATTTGTTTTTCAATGTAAATTTTGCTTGGTTTCTGTGACTTCTTTATTTCACAATAATGCTAAAAAATATAAAATAGATATGTAATATTCACTTGAAAGAGGTATTACTTAAAGCGTGTTTGCATATTTATTGAAATGTAGTATTAGCTGAACTCAGCTAGTATTAAAGAACCGTAACAGTTTTGTAGTACGTTACTAGTTTTAGATGGCAAAATTTTTGTTTTAGGCTTTAGGAATGGCACATAGAAGTTAAGTAAGTTATAGTGAAAGGATTTGAGCTTCATAATGTCATTACTATCTTTCTCGTTATGTCCGGTCATACTGTATCTGACGAACGTGTATTTTAACAATAGCCCTACGGTGTAGGTTACATTGCAAAAGGCTCTGTCGTACGCACAACCTTTTTCCTGTTGCTTTGTATAATCTATGTAGTGGTAAATTGCTACTATTAAATAAACAGTTATAGAGTTTGCCATTACATGAGAACTCGGATAACGCTGTAGAGCTAACCATTACTTTCCAAAACTGTATTGAAATTAAATTATTTGTTTGTTTGTTCTAAAGCACAAAACTACACAATGGGCGTCTATGCTGTGCCCACCACAGATATGGAAATCCGTTTTCTTTAGCGTTACGGTTTTTAAAACTCGCAGTTGAGCCACGAAGGGCCAAAGTTAACGTAACACAAAATAATATAAATAAGTGTACATTTTTTTTTGTAAAAGTTCTAATAATAATGTAGCAGTGTGGGAGATACAAACAAAAGAAAGCAAATTTGCTCAAGAGCATTTATAGCAGCACTTTTATAGTGACATTACACTAGGCATTAATTAATATGTTTCATGAGAAGCAAAAGTTTTTATCATGTTAAAATATATCAAACATCTGTCCTATCTGACAAGTGTTCAACCAAAGCTTTGCTTCTGTTATAGGGCTGATTATTTTTACCTCTCGTAAGACTATTTTAATTTCTAGTTGAAAGAATTTATCCAAATATTTAAACTCACTGAACACTGTATTTAAAAAATATACAGGGTTTCAGTTTGTATCAAGTTAGGCAGAAAGCTACACCAGAGACCAGCAGTGATCTGCCCATCAGGGCTATCAAAACCCCGTTTCTAGCGACGTAAATCCGTAGATATACTGCTGTGCCATTGGGGAGCGAAATATGTAGGACCCGCAACGTTTCTTTCAACGCGCACTTGTCATCATTAAAAACAATTTTTGATAACAATGTCAAGATCTTCGTTGTACTTTTTGGACACGTGAATACATATTATTAAACTTAGGTTTTTATTGGTGGTCGCAAGCAGTTTCGTAAGTTGTGGCATATGTTGATCTATTACAAGTATTTTCCGCATGTCTCGAGTCACCCTTAAGCCAAGCATTTAATAAAATTTATTATGTTTAGATTGTAAAACGCTGATAAAACTGTAATATCTTTACTGAAAATATTAATCACAACTTTTGTTTTACAAACTGGGAGGGAAACAGAAAACATACTACCTAACTCACCTAAAGAATTAATATAATAGTGTAATGAAATTTGTTTTTTTAAGCAAAGCCATATTTACCGCGAGAAATCGAACTATGGATTTTAATATTGTAAGTAGGTGAGGTACATTACCCGATGGGTCAGCGGTAAGTGTACGAATTTATAACGCTAAAATCAGGGAGAATTCGATTCAACTAGGTGGACACAGCTGATAGCCCGATGTGGCTTTGATATAAGAAAACAAACACACACATATGCACCCATTGAATGATATAAATGAAATAGAGCTCTTCAAACCTTACTTTTTTCAGTTTTTTTCTGTGATATGATTTTTTCTTCAAGGTAAAATTGAAGTTAAACCATTGGTTGAGCTCTTTCTTTAATTAACTGATATTATTATTATCTTAGTTGTGACTGGATAAACGGGTCGTTTAAATACCTTTAAATATTTTCTCTGCTGACTATCTGAGTTTTTTATTTAGTTACCTGAAACTATTTTACTTGTAACTGGATAAACTGGTCACTTAAAAACCTGTAAATATTTTCTTTGTTGACTGGCTAAGCCTTTACTTTGGTAAACTGAATCAGACTGTTTTACTTGTGGCTGAATAAAAGTGTCATTTAGAGGCCTGTAAATATTTTTCTCTTGGCTGGTAGAACTTTTGACTGGATTAATTATTAATAATAAAAAAGTGATTATTAAGTTTCTTTTTTCAGTAGAAATGTGCTTGGTAATCCTCACGCAGCCCACAGATTTTCAGTATTACCTTTGGTTGTTTATGTTGTTTAAGAGCTATAAACTGGAAGATAATTTGTTTAATTGATTTATTAAGCTTTTCATTTAATAGTATACAGATAAGTTAACTTCTGATTGGTTGAAATCTTTGCTTGTCTGGAAATAAACAGCTCAAGATAAATTTTTGTATATACGTACATTATTTCCGTTTTCAGTGGTTAACTTGTTCTATTAGATTATTGTTATTCACTAGTCAATGGCTGACTCCACACCTTTCAGTTTCATAACCTCAAAACTGTATAGATCACATATCGTGTTACTACTTTATATTTTACATTTATACAGCTTGTGATGTGTACGTCAGAGTTCGCTAGTTACCACATCGATCATCACTAATTATAACTGAGTAATATTTTTATAACTAGACAGCATTTTCTTTAGTTGAGCAATAAATAAAAGAACTGATGTTTCTACAAAAATGATATGTCTCAGAATTAACAAATTAGAATTACAAAGAAGGAGTGAGTTTTAAATATAAAAACAATAAAAAACCACTAAAAACCATCGGGTTTTTTTTAGTAAAAATCTCGTGTTGCAACAGAAAAAGTAAGAAACTTTCACTGCTGTGATGTAATGATGTGATGATAGCTCATTTTTAAACTGAAATTTCAATAAAATTCTTTTTTCTCATGGACGGTGAACATTATTGAATGTCAAATATGAGTGCATTGTTATAGAACTGTCAGACAATTCCAGAAAAGACCTGAGGCCTAATAGCCTTCCACAAGAACTAGCAGTTTTAACTTCTCGTAAAGCAAGTATTTCTGCTAGTGGAGTGTAATTTTCGTCAGATCCAATAACCTAAATGGTTTCGGAAAGTGGACTTTTCTTCATCAGGTGTAAATGTCAAATGATCATTGTAATCATGTTGATCAATTAAGTGGTCGTTGTACTAGAAGTGAGACTTTACGCGCTTCTAAGAATATGACCTAAATCGTGAAATATCGTTGCGTGTGCGTGAGAGTGTGCGATGTGTAAGTGATGGAAAGGAAGAGTTTGTTTGGATATCTCGTTCTGCAGGGAATTTAAACCCAGAACGAGATAAACAGCGAAAGAGTAGTTTTCAATAAGAACGACTTACAAGAATGGGTGTGTTTGTGTAAGAGGCAATGTTCATAAAGGAGATCTATTAACAACAGTACTTAACGATACAGTACCGAAAGAGTAAATATTAACCTAAGAAACACAGTACACTAATAAAAACTAACAGATATGAAACAAAAATTCTTAGACTTTGTTTGTTGCAAAACTACACTAGGGATATTCGCGTTAGTCGTCTCTAATTTTGTAGTAATAAACTAGAGGGAAGGCAGGTAGTTAACACCACCAGCGACCAATTCTTGAACTATTCTTCATCAACGAAAATAATAAGACTAATCGTCATGCTATAAAGTCACCACGGGTGACATGGCGATCTGCATATTGGGAGTTTAGCGCCCTTATCACCACTGCTCAAAATAATTAATACAGTGACAAAAATAATAAAGTAATAAGAGTTAAGGCAATAATAAATAAATTCGTTTGCAAACAGAATTTTCTACGATTTTCAATGAAGACATTTAGGTTAAAGAACGAAGGTTATTAATATTGGGACCATATAGAGGTTTATAGTGCTGTGTTTTTCTAACGTTTATTTGATTTAAATCCGATTTTATTGTCAATGAGAACTATGTTATTAACGGAGTAGTTGGGCTGGAGTGTAGAACTATACAATTCATATATAAGTTGTGTTCAGGTGGAATGATTTATTGAAGTCCTTTAAATTAGGATATGATAATTATACATGTAGTTTTAGTAAGATTTTCGTTTCAAACCAACTGTTATCAAATTTTACGTACTAAGATAATGTTTTAGATTTACCCTCAGCAGGCGAATCTGTTGGTAAAATGGATTAACAGAACAAACCTGCGGGAGACGACGTTCTGGCACTCTCATGGGTCTTCTTCAGGTTAAATCTTTGAGACCTGAAGTTCCACGAAAGTGTGTTAAAACGTTCACTTTAACAAAGAAAACTACCAGAATTTTACAATTAATAATGGACAACCTTTGGAACGTTTCTTTGTTGTAAACGTTGACACAATATCATGTATCTTCATCAGATCTCATCTTCGGTTTTAAAGTTCGACATCAGACCTGAAAAATAATTTTCACGAAATTGTATCTACGCGTACAACAAATAAACCCCCAGCAGGTTGTCCATTATTAATCCATTATACTATTAGAAATTTAATTCGTTTAAGAGACCCCTGTCGGATGGATTGATAACATTCGTTCATGTATTCCAAAGAAAATCTGATAATCTGTAGCACCGTAGGTTGTAAATGTTCCAGGTTTTGCTTTAAACACTGTCATTGGCCTTCAAATTCCCCTCGTCTCACTTCCTTGTATAATGTGTAATCTATAAAATCTAACGACCACTTACAAATAGCAAGTGAACATGCTAAAATCCATCGATTATATTCACTAACATACAAAATACATAACTGTCAAGGATCTAATGAGAATAGAAAACTAGCTACTCTGGATGAAAGGTTAAAATATATATTTGAATTTTTGAAAGCTGCATGATCTGGTTGGACTAGTACGTTCGTCATTAAGTATCTTACAATCAACTAAATCCTTCATACAGAGTGGTTAATGCCGTCTCAAGGTATTATTTTTAAGAAGGAAAATTTTCGATAGGTGAATTACTAATAAAGTTCAAATTATGTCTCACAAAATCAACTGCATGACTGGCATAGTGAAGTTAGTAAAACAAAACAAAGATATTTCAACTGTAAAAATCAGTAAATTTAAGTTATATTCCTCAACGTTAGTTGGGTGATAGGCACAGAGTAGTTATTAGTTTCCAGACATTATTTGTCGTACTGGTCACTCATTAGTAAAGAACACATAATAGTCTTCAGACATCATTTGTTGTACAGCTCAGGTTTTAATATAGAGTACATAATAATTTTAAGACATTATTTGGTGTACTGCTCACTCATTAATACAGAGTACGTAATAGTTCTCAGACACTATTTGTCGTACTCCACAGTTTTTAGTGCAGTTTACGTAATAGTCTTCAGTCATTATTTGTCGCTCTACTCAGTTTTTAGTACAGTGTACGTAATTGTCTTCAGATATTATTTGTCGAACTGCTCAGTCTTTTGTACAGAGTACATAATAATTTTTAAGATGTAATTTATCGTACTACTCAGTCTATAATACAGAGTACATAATATTTGTCGTAGTACTTAATCTATTTTACAGAGTTCATAATAATTTTTAGACATTACTTGTCGTGCTGCTCAGTTTTTAGTACAATATACTTCATGGTCTTCAGACATTATTTGTCGTACTGCTCACTGTTTTGTACAGAGTACATAATAATTTGTTAAGAAATAGTTTGTCGTACTACCTAATCTTTAATAGATAGTATGTTATAGTCTTCAGACATTATTTGTTTTATTGCTCAGTCTTTAGTACAATGTGCGCAATGGTCTTCCGACATTATTTGTCATTCTACTCAGTCTTTAGTACAGAGTGCATAATAATTTAATAATTTTTAAGACATTACTTGTCGTAATGATAAGTCTGTAGTACAGTGTTCATAATAGTCTTCAGATATTATTTGTCAAAGTGTTCAGTCATTAGTACATTGTTCGTAATAGTCTTCAAACACTATTTACCGTAGTGTTATTTTTAGTACAGTGTTCGTAATAGTCTTCAGACATTATTTGTCGTACTGATCAGTCATTAATACAGTGAACGTAATAGTCTTCAGACATTATTTGTCGTACTGATCAGTCATTAATACAGTGAACGTAATAGTCTTCAGACATTATTTGTCGTATTGCTGTGTCTTTAATCCAGTGTACGTAATAGTCTTTAGTCATTATTTGTTGTTCTGGTCAATCGTTACTATAAAGTACTTAATAGTCTTCAGTCTTTAGTACAAAGTACATAATAGTCTTCAAACATTATTTGTACTTGGAGGTAGGAAATAATTACACAAGATCCAATTTTGGGTCTTGAAATTTGCTGAAATAAATGCATAAACAACGTCAGCGATTTTTTTAGGTGAAATTAATCTGGTAAAATAATAAAATATAGCTGTAAAAGGTAGAAAGGAGGAACAACACAACACGTGATCAGAATTTCGTTTCGTCTCAGATTTCTATACAAGTTGATATAACAGATAATATTAAACTAGTAGACAATCGTGTGGTCAAGGACGTTTGGTTTATGAAAGTTTTCTATAAACTATTTACATGAGTTTCTCGTGAGTATATATTGATAATTGCCAAAAAGAAATTCAGTTACAAAAAAAGCTTATTAACAAAGAAACATTAGAACTAAAATTCAGCTTTTTATTTGTAAAAAAATATCATTGAGAAATGAGTTCTGGTTGAATCACGGGATCATATCAATCACTGCATAAAGAAATAAGGTATAATATAACACTACATGAAAAGCAAATTCTAACATAATATTACATAAAAAACAAGCTCTAACGTAAACCTCGTGAAAAAAAAACATAACTGTCATACAACAACGCATGAAAACATAAACTTTGATACAGTACTAAGTAAAAAATTAAACTTTAACTTAACAGTTCGTGATGAACAAACCAAACACCAGCAGTAGCAAAAACAAAAGAAAGAATCAAACATACAAAAAAGGTGAACTAAAGATGTGCCTTGTTAGAAAAGGCTAAAGAGTGGCTAGTAAAAATAAATAATGTTTATAAGATTAACGTTGAAGACAAACCACAGTGTCTGTAAATCAAAATAAGGAAGGTACATTTTGTATCATAGAATTTGAAATATATTGAAAATCATGCTTTATTTCGGACATTTTGTTTATTAATAATGTTTTATTTTTAAGATTTTAACAGAGAGATTGAATACCCTCGTCCCGCCGTTCCTTTTTGAGATTCCAAGCGATTATATTCGATAATGTCACATTTCTCTTTCAAAACCTTAGAAAATCCTTCTCAGATCCTGAATGAGCAACGATACGTATCCTTTTTATAGCATAATGAGGTGTTTTAACCTTAATGTGTCCATGAAATTTCATGCAAAACCAATTACACATTACTGAGTAGTTGACCCCAAACCGCGAAAATGCTCATTATGAAAAATGCTTCAATGTAATTCAGATACGGATAACCTTGGGGGAGGATTGTCCTATCTGTACTGATTATCAATCTTATCTAAATTTTTTGTGTGCATCGATCTATTAGTTTTCGAGATATGTGCGCGGAAACACAGACAGGCATACACACACTAACCCAATCTATCTTGAACCTGAAGGTACTTCAATTTAAAATTTGTATCTATTTTGATGGGCTTATAAGATATAAGATCCACAGAATGTGCGCATTCAAAAATTCAGTCATTCTAGGTTTTTATATTAACCAGAATGTTAATTATTTTATTTTGTTCTGAAGAATTACTTAGAAAAGATACATTTACATTTAGTTTAATTTTAGATTAGTTTACAGCTCTCGTACAGTTATTTAACGAGGTTTTATAAAAATACGTATTTTTAATTTACGACAATTAATAAAACCAGCAACAGTTTGGTTGGTTGTTTAACACATTATTACACCGCTTATTAATGCAGAATAGTGATATTTGAATCAAGCCACTAAATCAATATGTATATATATTTGGATATATATATATGATTTTTTTCTGACACCAAAGGTTTCTAAAATATCCATTGGAATAGAAAATGTCTATGGACATATCAATGTATATATATACATGAAATGGATGTAAAGTTTGAGAGGTAAAATACAAAACGAATAAGGTATTACCATGAAATAAAATTTTATGTCATTACTTACACTAGAAATTATACGACGCATACTTCTAACAAAACTACACAATGTGCTCTGTCCAACGTAGGTATCGAAACCTGATTTTTAATGTTATAAATCCCATGCTTACCGGTAAGCCACCAGAGGTGTTTTTTTTTTTTTGACAAAAGAAGTGGCCAAATACAACGAATGTTTTACGTTTTGTTGTGGTCAACTCACTTCGATGTATTAAAAGTTAACACACAAATGGGTCAGTTTTCAGTAAATTAATTCCATTATTTTGTAGTTGTTTTACGTTGCGTTCAGTTAAATCACACAGAAGAATTTTTCTTTAGAATTTTTTCTTAATATAGCCATTTTCAGTTTCAGATGATGCATTTATACTTTAAATATATAACTCGGTGCGAGAAGTTGCTTCGTGACAAACGTTTGAAACCTAAATTAAAAATCGCAAACATTCTTCGATGTATGAAGAATATACTTAGTATTTCCAAGGTTCACAATAATATCTGGATAAAGTACTGGATAATTTTTTAAAAAAATAATAATGATATCCATTATATGGCAGAATATATTCACAGTGTGTTATTTGTTTTTCTAACTTGAATTAAAAGTTGTTGTTTTTTAGTTCAACTGGGTTGGAGTATAGGATATTCTACTTTTGCCATAAATTTAACAAGAGGTTAATTTTTACTTTTTCTTCAGCATCACCTGTTGGCTAGAGAGCATAATTCGTATTCTATTAGTTCGTGGGATCGAAACTTATTGCCGAACATGTTCGGGGGCTCTATAATTCTGTCAATTCTGTACTTCGTAGCTAAAAGTATTCCAAGCGTTGGTGTGAGTGCTGTTGACCAATCATCTTCCCTGTGGTTGGCAGTCCAAAATCAAACAAACAATACATTTTCAGATATTTGCTCTTGAAGTGTTAATTACATAGTGCTATCAGAGAGTAATTAATTAAAATTGTGTATATCGAGAACAATAAACATTGTTCACTTACACATCGTGGATTAGTACGTTATATTAAAACGATTTGGAATAAATAAGTCGCATGATAACAACAATCCATAATGAAACGGCAAGCATTAGAGCTACATTATAACATTGTTTGACGTTTCCGTGAATAGAAAATATTATGTAACGGCCATTTCTAACACCAAATATTTCTACACTCGGGTTAAAAAGATGTGCTTAAATTGAGGATTTAGAATTTATAAGACGGGAATAGTCTCAGTATTTAATGGAATTGAAAAAAAAATAAGTGTATGGATCAACTTGGGGTATAGAAACGTCCAAAAAGAAACCTGCAACAAGTAGTACTCCAATCGTATTAAACAAAATGCAGCGTCTTTGGACAGGTACTTTGTTTTCCAAAGTTATAAAGTACAACAGATTTCCTCGTCTTGGAAATTATAAATTCCGATATCAACACACGTTTGTGATCAGAGTGTACGAAGACTTGTGTTGAGAAGAGCTTTTTATATATTTCACAAAAACAAACAATCTTTTGGTGGTATTACACAACCGAAATTAAGCCAAATAGCGTTTCAATGTAGTTATGATACATTCCGTTCCACCATGGTTCTCACGTGACTTGCTTATTTGCATATTTAAAATCGTTTTAATATAAGGTTCTCAATTCTCTATAAATTGTCTCTGTTTGAATTGTAGACTGAAACGCTCGGATATGGGGTAACACTAATTGCCATCGAAATAAAATCAGTGATTCGCAAGATGAAGATGATAGATATTATAATGATCTATAGTAGCTTTTTGTGGTGACATGCTTCTTCACTATTTAAAATATTATTAAGTAACTACCTGATAACTTTTATAGGTTCTCCGGCTAACAATGAGTTGGCCAACTTTCCTCTGCAATAACTCAATACAGTATAATTTATATACGTTATTGAAAGATGTGGTCAGTTGTTATCCATTTATAAGAAAAATATGTATCCTACATCCAGTTCACTGGTATCCATCCTCCCATATCATATCACCAGTTTAGAGCTAGGATAGCGAATGTGACTTCCAATTTCATTCGAGGATAATCAGTCAGTTCGAGGTCAGGCGATTTTGTTAGACCTGATTGATTTAAAACGTTACTGTTGTACTCTTCGAACCGATTTCAAACAGTACTTAAGTTAAGGGTTGTGGCATTGTTGTTTTGGAATAACAACCCTTGTCGACCAGAGCGGAAATGCACCATTGTTAACATGGTCGAGAATGAGATTCAAGTGCACTCTGGCTGCTATTCACTCTCCTGAAGTAATCAAAGATCTCAACATCTGCTAGGAGGAACTTTCTCTCTTCATTATACTACATCCACTAGTTTACAGTGCTGGAATAATACCGTCTGGGTCAAGTATCTCATGTGGCTTTCTCCTTGTTTTCACTTTGCTGTTAATGCAAAAAAATGTGAAATTATCGGACTAAACTACATGCTTCTAGGGGTTCGTTATATACACTTTGCATTAGCATGTTTACACCACTTAAGCTGCACTTCTTCATATCCATTTGAGATCGGCAGTGTTGGATTCAGTTCTCGGTTAACTTATGACAATTTTCTAACAACTTTTGCATGGTATGATTGAAAATAGTCGATTTCTGACCACTGTTAGAGACATTTGTTAACGGAATACAAACCGATGTCTATTTAACTTTGAAATCTTTTGTCCGATAGTTTTTTTATCCCTCAGTCAATCACAAGTAATTACAGCGACATGTTTTACTAGTAACAGACCTATTATCTGTAATTGCACTTGCTTACGGACTCGGGCAAATAATCGTCAACAGCGCTTGTGCTAAATATTTGGCCACTATCAATTTCATTATTTAAAAATCTGATAGCCCCTGAGTTTATGGATTATTTTATAAATTAATTACGGTATGACTGTACATCTACATTTATAAAGCTACAGCAATCACCTGTCACTGTTGTTTTTTTTAAATATAATGTTCCACAAACCTCTGTCTGTCTTGTGGTGTGAATTTTCTTAAAGTTGCCAGTTAATACAGCACATGGTTTAGCATAACATATGGTAAACATTTTTAAAACAAAAGAACATATTTAATGTGAAAAGCTGATTATATTGGTTAGGGTTTTGATTTCTTCTCTGCACTTTTGTACCCTGTAGCTCTGTTTGTTAAACAGGTATAGGACAACTTTCCTTTACTAAACCGAGCCCCTTGATTCATTATATAGATGTTATAGACTTTTATGCTTGAAATAAACTACACAATTTGTATTGGTAATAAAATATCGTTTTTAATATAGTAAAACCTATTTGATCGTTACTATCAAAACTCTGCGAATATAGTTTAGAGTTGCTTACTTATCTCTCAGCTGTTTGATGACAATTATCTGGAAGAAGAATTATATCCTAAATATTAAATTGGTAGTGTTGTTTAAACACGTGATATCTAAACCAAAAGACATACAGCGATTTGGATATAACCACATTAGACAGTTTATTACAGCTTGAAGCAGATTACATAAGCCACCATGTGTAAAACCCTAGAACTTTTAACCAATATACCAAAAATAGACCTGCACAGTTATGTATATATGAAACAATATCTACAGCTACAAAAGCAATAAAACGCAACATAATCAAAATTTGTGTTTTATTCTGATGTCCAATTTTCATAGACTTAAGTACTGAACTTATACATATAATAACAAGACCAGGTAAATATTCATATACATTACTTACTCTTGAATTTAGTTAAATAAACGAATTTATTATTATTATTATTATTTTCATGAAATCTGTCAAAAATATGTTTGAGGGTCTTAATTCCTACCAAGGAACTTGCTCATCAAAGCACATCAAGGGACAGTTTTATATATTTATGTATAAATATGTATATATACCAGGCTAGTGATAACGCCAGGTGACGTCATCGTGAGGAACAGTTCGAAGTAGGACGACGTGTGTAAAACACCGAATAAGAAATCTAGTTGTGTGCTTTCGTAGTTGGTTGCACCCGTAACCTAGGAACATTGACTTTTTTTGACCATTAGTAATTTACAGCAAGATACGAGCTATTGATTAACACTAATATTACCGACAGCAAAACAAACACCTCACAGATGAAAGAAATTTTTATACACACAGTTCAATACATAGCCATGTACAATGTAGGGAAGTGGGGAATTATAGCTAATATGTCACCATAATGTCAGTGTGTTGAAGATAACCAAAACTACAACCAAACTAAACAACTGGGTCCATGCATATCATAGGAACTTCATATTTAGTTTGAGGTAGAAGAAAATGTCTCCAAACTGCAAGGACCCCAGCTGACGGGGAATTGACTTTTAAAGCTAAGAAACTCTTTCCAATTTGCTTAGACCAAATACACGGAAGTGCTTAGGGCACTTTAACCATCAGTCAGTCCTACCTAACTCGCATGCTCTGCACGAAGAAAACGCAGATACGTATCTGTACATTTTCCTAGCATTCCTCGATCTTTCAACCTGAGAGTTTCTTTTAATGTTTACTAGGGGGCGTTCAAATCTTTGCTGAGGTAAACATGTTGATCCCTTCTGAAATATTTCAACTAACGTTGCCCATTTTAAAATCAAATCACGGATTTTATTTCTTTTATTTTTATTTTTTCTTGTTTATTAACGTACGTTGCAATGTACTATTTCTTTATTCGAAGCTTTAAATTGTAGCACTTCTAATAAACAGTTGGTTCATCTTTATACCTTGTACGTCAAGACTCCCTTTAGAACGACACTGAAAAAGTATTAAAGCAGCATAAACAAGACCATTATAAATACTGGTTTACATGTATTTATACATCATTTGAGCATTGCTCGGCGTCACTAATACAGATACAAACAGGACACCAGGGCTAAATGCACGCTGTCAATATTTGCTTTGTCTCTTCCTTCCATAGAAAAGTACTGTACACTTGGAGAGCCAAAACAAGTCCTCAAAAAACACGAACGATAAAAATTTCTATCAAAATGGCTGTCGTCCATGAACCCTGAAGCGAATCAATGCGAGGAAGCCATCTTTACCTACTCTAAAAAGCGCATTGTCTGCTGGGATACAAGTCAACAGCCATCTGGTGAGATTTTTTTCATCTTAACACTTTTGTTTATTTTCATTTACTGGTAACAACTTTAGTGCTAGGTATCTCTCAGCCAACGAGTGTAGCTACAGTTCAAGTGATTGATTACAAAACTTCTAAACAAAGTTTACGTAAAAAAAAAGAATCACCATGTCTTTGTATCCAAGCAACAAGCACCATCTTTAATTAACCTGAAGGCCACCCCTCTCGCACTGATCAACAGTTTTTCACTTGCTGCAGATAATAAATATTATCACAGTTAAAGAAACAAAACTGTTTACAATCAATCTAATCATTCAGTTTGAAAAATTTAAATATAGATTCTTAAATTGTAAAATTTGTTTATTTGTACTTTACCGTTTTGATATTATATTGAACTTTATAACGCCATCTACAATACAGAACATTATAGTTCGATAAAACTATTAGAATAATTTAAAGATGAAACCTCTTTGCTAACAAATTTAAATTTTTTTTATCAAATACGGTAGGGAGAGCCATCAGGTCTCTTTGAACTTTTCTTGCAGATTCACTTCATTTGTTTTACGTCTCAAATTCAGAGAACAATTTAAAAATCACTGTATTTAAAATAAAGCACATAAGAATAATAAATTAGGAGAAAAGCTTTCTAAATACACACAAGGTAAAAATTATTCGTGCAAAAACTTTCTGTTTGTGTAAACATTAGCATTTCATTCTGGAAAAAGATTAGGAACTGGGACACGCCCCCTGTTTGTAAAGGCGAGTGAAGCAGATGTGTGTATTGTAATGAGTACACATATATAATATTCACATATATAAAATCAAACACATAGAGTTCGAATATTACATCTACACGAAACCCAACACCTCCAAAAATATATAGTATTGTCAAGGTATAGACGTAATCTCTAACTCCATTCATCTACAAGAAGATCAAAGTCCTTATTTCTATTAGGTGCTGAAGTAGGATGTAGTTTACCTAACCACCACCAAGAGACTCTTTGGAAAAAGCTCAATTAATCTTTACTGTACTATTTACAACCACAAGTAATATACAGATACTTCTAAGTTTTATTTCAATTCTGATAATTTGATAGGCTGACTCAATTTAGGAAAGGCGCCATCTATCGGCCATCTAACTTCTTAGGACTCATCAAACTTCAACTTGGCAGTGAGGCATCTTTCTCCTGCCCGTTTTTTTTTAAGTTCTTAAACCTTAACTGGGAGTAGCTAACTACCTTTCCTTAATCGCTTTTCCTAGTTATCTATTTTCATTATATAAGTGTTACATCAACTGATTAAAGTTTGAAGTGATTAGCCAACCCATTACCAATACATTTCACACACACACACACACACACCAGAAATAAAAGCATGCAATATTATAGGTAATTCATCAAAACAGATAAATGTTCTCTTTAAGTTTTAATGATACTGCAGATATTCACATTGTACATGCTTACACATACTTGGCATCTGTGTATCAAGGAAGGTGAAAGGTATGTACGTTTACCAAGTTTCTGCAGTGATTTACATTTCTTATGCAATGACGTGCAAAAAGGTGATAACAATCTTTACGAGAAACAAGAAAACGTTAAAATGTTCTTTGTCCTACACGAGGTCGTTTCACATGTAAAAAAACAGGAACTTTCGTTAGCCCGGGTTCGCCCTAGGAGATAAGGATTGTGGGCGAATGTCGGTCAGGAACATTATCTTGTAGTGCACAATGTGATTTAGTTCATAAATTTTGTGACTTTCGTCCAATTACCTGCTATACAATACGAACTAAATTACGGACTTGTGAAGCCTCTTGGCTATTTTTCCTTTTTTTCATTTGAAATCAAGGTTGTCAACAAAAAGTCAACGGAAGTTTTTCAAAGTCAGCAAGTTGCCTGTCTTGGTACAGAGGAATGGTCATATGTGTGTAAAAATGAAGATTTGAAACGAGTTTAGGGAGTGCTTAGACCATAGTAATGTTTCATGTTTTTCATATAGATGACGTGATGGTTGTTAATTCACTGACCAAGATATGGAATCTACTTCCAAAGCTCTACTACATGAGATTAATATACAGACAATACAAACCACAATAATGATCTTTTTGTTTTTACATGACTGGACTTCCTTGGTAGTTGACTAAGCAAATACCTGAGTGTGTAGGAAACACCACATAGGTCTGTCTACGAATTAAATCATGTACATGTTATACACCATTGATAAAGAAATAAAAAACGAAAACTTTGTATATTAACTTGACAACAATTGAATTTCAAAATTTAAGTTCGAATGACTCATTAAAATTTTCGATTGTAAGATATCATTGACAAAAATGACTCAAGTTTTAGAACCAGCGTATTCTCGAATGATAAACCTAGTATTATAAAAGCAAATACTACGTTCTGATCATTTTAAAAGATACCTCAATTTGAAAGTGAACGGTTCAGAAGAACATTATTGCCCGGTAAATTTCAAGAAAATCAAAGCCTTTTGGCCTCTGGACTTAGTGTCGTATCACCTGAGAAACAGATCCCTCGCTTTGAGGCGGGAGACATGTGGTCTGAAACGGCTAAATCAAAGGTTGAGGAGTCCATCCCGTTTCTCATAACCATTGCCTCGAGTCCCACGTTGAAACTAAGTGCAGAGTCCAGCTCATGCCTGAAGTCCGACGGAACTCCTGGAAATGGAAGAGAAGAAACAATTTCCGGCAGACCTTTTGTATTGTCAGGAAGATGTTGTAAGCCAACATTCCGCCCTCGCGAAGTGGATATTCCTGTGGTCTGGGATATTGATGACGCTAAAGAACACCCTGACATGTGTTGGTTAGTGGCTGCAACAACGGAGAAACCAGACAGAATTGGTGAGGTGGAGGTAGACGGCATTATTTGTGAAGTGTTATAGTTGGGCAAGTGATTGTTTGGGGCTGTTGTGTTCTGAGCCGCAGAAATTTGATTACTCATGGAAGTTCCTAAGTCACAGCTGGAACTAGCATCTCGCTGAAGTTTCTGTACTCGTCTGACGTGGCGGTCCATGTCACAATGAAACTTGAAATCCAAGATGGTGAGAAATCGTTCGCAACAGACACAACATTCGAAATTAATTTGGACAAGCCTCACTATAGCTCGAATGTCCCCTTTGACTGCGCCGAAGCAAGTCGCCCTTTGATGATTGATACAAAGAACTTCAGAAGGGTATACCATTTGACAGTTCTTACACATAAAGCCAACATCAACATCTATTTCAGCCATTTGTTGGAGGTCAGTATCTTGAGAAGTACTTTTCAGATCAACCAAGCTTTTACCATCCTGAGAAAACCTGGTAATGCTGTTTCCAGGCTGTGACATTTTCTGGGTGACGTCTAATAAGGCTTGAGTTGGAAGCTGCAGTAGTGACAACGGAGTACTGTACATGTTCGCATCATAAACCATTCCTCCTGCTGAGCCTCCTGTAATACAAACAAGAGCAAAGATTAATAGAATCCAAAAACAACCTACAGAAACACGCAGAGAGAAAAAAATGAAAGCGGAATCCTTCGTTAGAATTACTACTGATTAACTAAGAGATAAACCTGTGCTTGCACTAGTCGGTAAACTGCCATCTCACGATAATGACAGCAGTGAGGTACAGTACAAACGGGTCTTGTCTAGTCCGAGTGTAACCTTTAAAGAGGTCAAACATACTTGATATTCACCTGTCGGATTTTACGAGTTTGTCGCGGTTAAAGCTGCAGTTTCTACAGCCACTGAAGGAAACAAGACGAGCGCTGCCAGTAGGGGTCGTGGAGTTCGTGCTCACAGCTATCCTTGTCACGACAGGGGTCTGCCATTTCAAACTTCAGGTTCTTACTCTCGTTACCAGATCTATAAATATCTTCTAAGGAATTCCGACAGTCTTTTTTTTTTTTTTACTAACTTGATCTTGAATAAGTAGACAGTTGTAGAAAGCACGATCTTTCATGTTTATTTCACTTTTAGGCAAAACCGCAAATATTTGTAAAGTTTATCGAATAACTTAAGAGCATCAAACTAAATTTTCTAGTCAGACAGATAATATACCTGTTTCTGTAGAATATGTACGTACCTGTTTAGTTACTTCAGTCTTTGTTGTTGTTGTTGTTTAGTATTAATACATTATCTACATAGTTTTTCCTTCTTTGTTAGTCCTTAAGCATACACACTAGGCTAGCTATGTTCATTCACTCCACTAAGGGTGTCGAAAACCTAGTGTTTAGCGTTATAACCTCTCACACTTATCGTTTACAGTTTATCATTCATGAGCACGTGGCGGCCCGGTATGACCAGGTGGTTAAGGCACTCGACTCGTAATATAAGGGTCGCTGGTTCAAATCCGCATCCCACCAGACATGCTCTTCCTTTCAGCTGTGGGAACGTTATAATGCGACGATCAATCCAATTATTCGTTGGTAAAAGAGAAATCCAAGAGTTGGCGGTGGGTGTTGATGATTAGCTACCTTTCCTGTAGTCTTACACTGCTAAATTAAAGACTGCTGTCACAGATAACCCTCGTGTAACTCTCGCGAAATTCAAAACAAACAAATATATGTACACGTAAAAATAAACAAACACACATTTTTAGTTATAAATATAAACACACACATATCTGTGTTTTTAAATATAAACACTCACACATATCTATACTTGAAATACAAATACACACACGTATTTGTACATGTAAATATAAACCTGTACTTCTAAATATAAACACACACGTATCTGTACTTGTAAATATAAACACATAACACATATCAGTGTTTGTAAATATAAAAGCTTACATACTTGTTTATATAAGCACGAACATATATCTACTTGTAAGTATCAACATACAAGTATTTTGAAATACAAATACACACATATCTCTACTTGTAAAAAAAACACAAAATATCTTGAAATATAAACACCCACACACACATGTACTAGTAGACATAATAAAAATGTATTATTATAAAATTTAATAAACGTGTGTTTAATGTAAATATTTTAGGACGTTACTACAGTGACGATAAATATCATTTAGGACATTTTTAAATGAAAGACTGCCTTGAATTAACAATAAGTGTAGAGCTTTTAATTTACATGTTCAGAAAAACGTGCCCACAATTACACTCACTATATCTACAGAATACAAAAATGCGATTTCACACGTTTTTGGTTGTGAAGTACTAGTACAGGTGCTACACCCAAAAAAAGTATGAATTTATACCTTTTGTCAGAAAAAAATGATTTAACACTCCCAGTAAAATCATGTAACATTAAATAGTAATGTTTTTAAAGCCATACTCCACATAAATAAGCTTAATACTAAATCTATAAAATTGAAGATTTATTGTCCCCATAAAGTATTGTGTTAATAAAACTTTTATGGTTGTCATGAAACTGATCTTGATTTTAATTAATTTGTTCACAGTTGATTGTTTTATTTTATTTAATATACCACTTATATGACCTTCTACTCTGTTTATAAATTCATATCTTTACACAGTTAACAGAAGTGTGAGCTATTATTTGTCATGAATTTACAAGTAAGAGTAAGAACTTCTATTTCTTATAAATTTATACCTTTACACACTTAGTATGAGTGTGAAGTATTATTTGTTATAAATTTAAAAGAAGTACGAACGTGTATTTGCTGTAAACTTACAATCTTTACACACTTAGCAGAAGTGTGAACTCTTATTTACTTCTAATTTACTTCTCTGAGGATGTGAAATTTCATCCTGTAAACCATAAGGAGTGTGTTTGTTGAAATCATAACTTCTTATCTTACCGTAAATGTGAGAAAAGTATATTCAAAAAAAGTGAGAAGTTGCACAATCCCATGACTCCAATAATTCGCTTTCTTTGCACATCAATACTGTAGTATAAATTATCTAAGAGCTTTATAATTTTCAACTAATTACAACCTATTAATTATAAGGTATTGTCACAATGTTGCCCTTATGGTAACGCAAAATTTGACACAATGGTTTGCATGGCTGATAAAAACCAATAAAAAAGTTCACGAATAAATTTCTACTTCATGGTTCTGTAGGGTTGGTAACAGACTTAAATGCATAGTATTTTGTTATGTTTTTTTCTCTTGCCCTTCTGAGTAAAGACAAACTATACGAGTTGAAATACTTAAATAGTTCGTACGTTTAAAGGGAAAATATCATTCTAAATTATCAATTATACTTGCCAGAAAATTGTTTATACTTGAAACAACAACCGATAAAATACATTAACATACGCCTTCAGATATCAGCTGGTTATATCTTAGAAAATACATAACACTTGCAAATAATATAGTATTAGTAAGGACATGTTTTTAGTTACCAAGTATATGATACCTAGATTTTTTATTAAATAATGTATTTAAACTTTTATAGCTTCTGCAGAAGTTATAAAACTAAATTATCTTGCAACAAAGGGTTTTAATACAAGTCTTATGGCAAGTTAACCTTCCATGTTTCGGACGGCTAAACATGCACGTTCATCATCAGAGGTGAAAAATTCAAGTCACCTAATTTAGTTGAACAAGTATTTTAGAAGTAAATGTTTTCTTATTTTTTATATGACTTCATGTTAGACACCTCGATGTATTGTAGACCACTTTAGAATTAGATTAATATTTTCTAACAAGGGACTATTTACACCAGATAAAATCTTTTTAGTACTGAAAGGTAGAACCGATCAAATACCCAGAGGGTATAAACACTAGGAGCAAACTGGTTAGATTCTAGATGTTACTGGTTAAGATACTTCCTCTTTCCAATTTAGTTTATTGTTTGTAAGCTGTTAGTTGAATTAATTAAAGTATATTGGCTTCTGATCTATTCATTCCTGAAGTAACTCATTTCCAGATCTTTTAAATAACAAAAAAAAATGCTTTTATTTACTGGATAAACAGACGTTAATGAACGCTCTATCTGCAAATTAAATAACATTAATTACGTCAAGAACTCACCAATTATTATCACTGGAAACAACAAAAACCTCAGTTTATTTCTCAGTAGAATAGAATCCCCTTTATGAGATACTCTGTGAATTTTCTTTGATAAATTAATACAATCAATGTACTAAACAACATGAATTTGTCGATAGTATAGATGGCAGTCTAGTGGGTATTTTAAACATGTCCTTTTAATTACATTCTTCTCACGCACGTTGTATTATCCGTATTCTGAAGTTGTTTTTTTCTAGATTAAGTGTATCTAGTTGCTAACAAGACTCAACCGGCTATCTCAGTACAACCAATTTCACGGGTAAGAAAATCGCTATCTTTGTTGGAATTAAAATTTCGAGACTTAAACTAACTGTCTTGTTTTCAAAATGACCCATGTGAACGAGATCTTAAATCTCTACCTCAGTTCTAGATCGATGTACAATCTTGAGTAAGTCTTTTTCCCGTTACGGCAGGCCTTGATTGATGAGGCTCATTTCGAACTTTTAAATGTTTTCTAGAATCATTAGTGGTCAACGGTTCATCGTTTAGATTCCTGCTCCTTTAGAGCTATAGCCTTCCCCCAACCCCACACATATAACTTCTGTTGCCTCTTCCTCTACATCTTCCAAAGTCAACCAATTACCAGTATCGAATTGCCTTATTTTTTGCTAGTAATACCCAATATCAGATTGTTAGGAGGTATTGTTCTAATGGCAGTTCTGCACAAGATGTTCATTTACTTTATGGCACACTGAACTGGCACATCAATTAAGTTGACAGTAATTCACCGCTGCCCCCTCAACTCGCTGTTGTCCAAAAGCTTTTCTGCTTCTTGCAGGTGACGGCAACATGCAGCGCCCTGATGTGGCTCGGAGCATAATTAAACAGCAGCAGTTAGAATAATACACCAGGGAAGAGGGTCGTTTATTAGTTTCCATGTGATTTAAAAAGTTGGGAAAAAATACCTAGTGTTTGGCGATCATATGTTATACATATAAAATTCCGTTAAAACAATGGCCATTGGCTAAGATAGTTTACCTTTGTAATTAACAAAACAATAATTATTTTGGTGCTATCCTATGTCTTCACAATAAGGTATAATTTATTAATTTATTTTATATTGATGTTTTATCGATAGAATTGAAATATAAAACAGTTCGTGAAGAGTTTTAATTAGGTTTGCACACATTTTGGTAGAAACTGCATACGCCATTAAATATTTATTCGCTGTAGATCATACTTAGTTTGAATTACATTCATTCAATGGTGTCCTGTCTTTTAGGTTCAAGAAAAGTAACGAAAGCATGTTAAGTAGTTTGTGCGTCATATATATTTAAGAGTTTGTTTGTCTGTTGTGTGTGCATGTGTTTTCTTTCCCACAAAGTTCGATAATGGGCGATCGAACCTCAAATTTTAGCATTGTAAGACCGTGAAATTGCTCCTGACTCACTATTTTTAAGAACAAAAAAGTATTTCACAAAATTATCAGTTTGTTGGCTGCAGATCAAAGCAAATAATTTTCTACATCAAAATTTTAGTGTCAAAACCGAATAAAACAAGAAACTCTTCAAACAATCTATGAGTACTGAAATATTCACAATTTTAGAAACCTTGTGCTTTCTTTAAAGCCTAAATTATGGCTATATGGAATTATTTCAACAATAAAATTTTTCTTTGCCTACGCTGATACTTGACTCCAGACAAACAATGACTGGCGTTCCGTGTGGGAAAAAAACAACACACGCATAATTTTCGATAAAATTTTCTGTTAAAACATAATGACAAACAAAAGTACTTATAGTGCTTAGGTATGTTATACTGAGTTGAAACAATCGTCATTTTACAATTCTAGATTTGTATCGAATAATTTTTATGTAACTCAGTTGATGGAGTATTCGATTGGTCCAGTACGACGAACCCTTATCTGTGTATTTTTTATTTGAGTCACAAATACAAGAGAGGGAACGAAACAAATATTAATCTATTAAACCACTGTAGCTTCAGCTTGAAATTGTTAATCACTCGTGCATGTTCTGTTGCTAGGAGAGAAGTCTATATGTTAAATCATGATTGTAACCGTGGTTTCAGGAACCTATTGTTTCGTGGAATGTGACAGCACATCACAATTTCTCAAGAGTAGTCAACGTAAACACTGTATTTAAAAAAGTACATAAAGATGGCTGAAATAATGAAAAACTGCCTCAGCGAGCTCAAGCTGTAATGGTGATTGGCGCCCATGTCTGAAGAACGTGATGAAAGAGAAACTTCCGCGTCTTTTTTGGACAACTGTAATCAAAAAAACGTTGGAAAATAAGTCCAAAGGAATCAATACATTAAAATCTGATAAACTGATCTATGCAAGATATAGGAACTTTATGAAAGTAAAACGAGATTCGACTCGTTTTACTTCAGTTTAGACAACAACACGTTAAACAGAGGCCGTTAAAGTACAACTTACTATAATTTAGGCTGTTTGTTGTTTGGTGATGGATGTAGTTTCACTGACCAGCGAGACTTCGAGAGATCATTTCTATTCTTATATTTGTCTCGTTTGGTTTGGTTTGTTTTGAATTTCGCGCAAAGCTACACGAGGGCTATTTACGCTAGCCGTTCATAATTTAGCAGTGTAAGAGTAGAGGGAAGGCAGCTGGTCATCATCACCAACCGCCAACTCTTGGGCTACTCTTTTACCAACGAATAGTGGGATTGACCGTCACATTATAACGCCCATATGGCTGAAAGGGCGAGCATATATGGTGTGACGGGGATTCGAACCCGTGACCCTTAAATTACTTGTCGATCGCCTTAACCACCTGGCCATGCTGAACCATTTGTCTCGTCGATTAACTGTTCTTAATTATAATACGTAAAAAGTGTAATATATATATGTATATGTTTCCTTACCAAACACTGCGTTTTCCTTAGCTACAAGTTCGTAATACACTTTCTGTGACACTTGTAACTGAATACACACGACACTTACGAATTCCCGTACCCACCTTAAACCATTATGTTCCTCCACTTTGTTTTCTACCTGTTCAATTCTAAGAGAAAATGAATAAAAAAATAAAAAATTTTAATCACTAGGCCGAAAAAAGTGGCTGATAATTATCTGAATTATAGTTGTATGCTTTATTCGCGCCCCCCCCCCCGAAAAAAGAAACATAAGTACAATACTAACTGTACATGTAACATCCCTTTTATTTTAAAATTGGAATAAAATATAATAGACGACATGAATGTCAGTTACAGAAGTAACTGTGTATAACATAATGCTAGTGTTTAAGGATTATCACTTTTATATGAAGCCAGACATTTGATCTCACCTATCAGTTTTACTTCTTTTTAAACAGAAGTACTTGTGTTATTTCAACTATAAGCAATGTTTTCTTATTCCAGATTTTCAATTTTACATATACTCATATCGTTGACACACGGTTTCTTAGATCTAACTTGCATTTTGCATGAAAAAATCTTAACTTTATTTGTATCATCGTATTTTATTTTCTTTAAAAATCTTCAATGTTTCCATGGAAACAACTGAAGCGACTTTGTTTTTTTCCTAAATTAACTAAACCCATTACTTTATGCCTTCAGAAAATTAATCAGACTAAATCAATGAAAATTCAGACAGCTGAGACTCTAACGTTATTATTTTTTTTTTGTTATTTATGGGCATTGGCTTGGATTTTTTTTTTTAATGTTCACATAGTTGGCAAACAGACCATTAAAAGAAATGACTTAACATTCGGTATGAACGGCTAATGTGGGGCGTCATGCAGCGGCCGACGTCGTAATGGACTCATTATCAAGAATTGAGATTCCAGGAAATCCCCAAAGGATGTGGTTTCTATAGAAACATCATCATCCATCAATAATCAGCGAGACTGGTGTGAAAGTTAATGTCCGCCCCTTCCAGTCCGAAAGAATTTTTCGTCTCACTATATATATAAATTTTAGAGAGAGTCATTTCTAAAGGTGATAGTTAATTTTACTTTCTTCAAATCTGATTGAATTGCAACAAACACAACTGATTAGGGTTATGAAATTTCTCAGAAATATCATTTCTAAATCTGTTGTTATTACACAGTAACACTTTCATCGAAATTGAAAACAGTTTCGGTAAATATAAACGAGATAATGTTGTTTTTTTTTAGTCCATTGAACATATTTCACCAGTAATAACTTTGATAATATTTTTAAGTGATTTGAAACAATGAACTACGTAATATTCCCGCCGGTTTAATCCTTTGATTTTCGATCTTTCTGAAGGATCAGAATCTAAACATGATCGTTGAGGGGGGCTGCGCTGGAAACTTTTCCCCTAAAACTTAGATTCCCCACGAAGGTGTATTTATCCCTGACAAACACCTTAGTAACGTTTCACAATTTACAGATAAAAGAATTTTAAGAAAGCGTACAATAAATGATAAAATGGGGCATATAACATACCTCAAAAATAGGTGAAATGATAGTCATAATTTCAAAACTACCAATAACAAAAATACACATAAACATGATTCAAAACTTGAAACTTATTGAAAATATCGCAATGCAATCTGAAAAGTAAGAGCAATTATATACGATTTGCAACTGGTAGCAATAGGGAACCTCGGCGACAAATATTTCTTAACAAAGCTATAAAACCTTCATTCGACCCATTCTGCAATATGTCCACTCAAACAGCACAAAATTCCCTAATTCGTACGCACTTCACTAAAATGTTTCAAACCATCTTACACCTAAATAAGCTAATATTTCTTTGTGATTAGAGAAGTTTCTTTATCACATCAGAAAATACCCTAATAAATATCGTAATAAAATCTATCAAAATATATTCACTGGTGGTTAAGAAGTTGCTCTTTGTCTGAATGTTTATAACTTGTAAATATAACATACCAAAAGTTTAAGTTGACATTTTACAATTGAAGACTGCACTGTTGTTCTTGACAATGTTTTTGATACACTGTTGTCTTCTTAAAGTGGAGGACCTACTGACATAGCATAAAAGACGGTAATCAGTTGAGTTTAGTATTAGTAAAATTTATTTTAAAATCACCAACTGCGTAGACGTCTTGAAGAAAGAAGAAACTGTCTGGAAAACATCAAAAACCCCGTTTTGGTTAAAACACCACAACTATTCTACAGATTTGACGTCACTCTATCGTCACATAAGGTATCGAAAAATTCTGTGTAACTTGTCATGAGGAAACAAAGGAGCAAAAACCTGTAGGTAATTGCTAATGGGTTTAAGCGACAATATCTTATAATTATGTTCAATTGTAAGTTTCCAACGTTGCCACTTCGAAACAAACGACCTTAGAGACGCAGCGCAGTTTAAACTGGAATAGAGTATCACGAGCTATACTTCGTATGTCTCGTAACGGTTTCTGGACAATAAAGTTAATGTGAAATATACTTAGCACGTCACATTATATTTTAACTTGAAGTTAAGCCTAACAAACGTGGAATACACGAGACAGATATGAGGGGTCTACTGACAGGAATAATTTACCTTTTACTCTGCTCTGCCATTGTGTTAGTTGTTCATAAATTAGCTCATCACTGCCAGATGGCGCGATGTTGCCTCTGGCACGTGCAACATGCTGTGACGACGGCAGCGCCGCCTTCTCGCGCGCGCCTACTTTATGATCTACACCAGCCCGCCCGCCCCTTATCCCCTATAGGCTTCGAACTGTTAGGCGACCCTCCAACGAAGATGGATTTTCTGGATCAAAGGGTTAATAACTCAGGTCACGGACTGTAGAACTAATATGTAAGCTACCTTGTTATTACTTGTATTGAGAGTCCTCGTTGTGTATTCATAACGTGTAGAAAGGCCCACTGGGGCAGGTAGGGAGGTAAGACAGGATCAGGGAAACGGAGAAGGGTAACCTGTACAGCCTGTTCTGTGGATCTGATGATTCTCTTACTACATCAAGAATCGTGGTGAGTTTGAATCTTTGAGGTCTGAATAGCCCAGAAATGACCTCACGATTTAAACCTTTCGGCTCGGTCATTATATAAGAAAGCTTGTTTTAAAAAACACGTGTTTTTACTTTTTATAAAGAAGGGCGTACTCAAGTTAAGAGTAATGAATGTATTGCGAGTTGTAGGCAAAGTTACGAGCTTAAGTGACTCATTGCAACCTCTATATTAGTACTCTACGGGCAGTATAATCCACGTGCACCATGTAGTCACAAAATATTATTATCAAAACTAGTTGACTTCTTAAAACGAAATGGTGATGTCAAATGTCATTTAAATTAAAAATATATACGGTTATTAAGAACTACGTTAGGACGTATTTTCCCTTTTCGGCCTTTTTAACGTTTGTCTTCTACAGTTCTCTATCCATCTAACCACACGGATCTCTCTTGGCTCTTCGCTTTTGGTATATTTATTACTTTCTTGTTAGTAATGGTTTTAAGTAATGAAATTTTTAAAATAAAATAAACAAACTACAAATATTTTCTTTCTTGAAAACGTACACATTAGGTCGCTAGAAACGTAACATCTTTAGGTACCTGGCTTTAATTAGTACTCATCAAGTGCCTCACAACAATAGTTACCTCTTCATCCCTCTCCAACAGTACCTGAAACACAAGAATGTAAAATGAGAAAAAATAGTGATAGCGATTGTAGATGACTCATACGTCTGTATTGAAGGCAAAAGAAATAATGAAGGAGGAAAACAAAGAGACCTAGCAGCTCGATCACTGTTCTTACTTCTATTATAAAAACGTTAATTACATATTCTAATTTGACCAAGTGCAGTGTAGCTTGCTCAATGTAATAATAAGTTTGGAATGTATACAAATAGTGTTTCAAAGTTGTCAGAAAAAAAGGACTTTAATAATGCCTTATTCAAAAAAACAAAAAAAAACTGCAGAATATTATGTTGGGTAATTACAAAAGTAAAACCAAAACTAAATTCAATTAGTGCTGGTCTACTGTGAAAGTTGATTTTTCGAGAGACAGTAACCCACCACACTCAAAGTAAGGTAAATCACTGCATTTCCTGTTTTAAACTTATTATAACATCAATAAAAATATACCTTATTACAAACACGCTCACGATGAGTTTTATATACAATCAAGAAAAAGCTTACTTTAGAATGTAATACGGAGTAGGGGAAAAAATGAAAAATTCCACATAGACAGTAAAAGAGCTTTTGTGTGTTGTTTTCTGGTTATTACTCTCTCGAGGCACGATTACATAGAAAGAATGTGACGTGCCCGTTATGAGCACATGCAGAATTTAAAAGAAATCAAGCAGACATCGTAAGATGGAAAGTAAAGGAAATTTCGTTTCGTGATTTCGAACGGAATACAGGTACTTTTATTCAAGCTGACTGCTATTTACTCTGGCTGTAATGATTCCTCAGGCGGCGCAGGTGGTTGCCATTAATGTAATAATTGTCGCTACTCCTCTGTAACTCATGTTATATGTCTAACTCGGAACACGGAGGGGCAGACTTCCAGATACACGAGTATGTACCAGAATTATAGCCTAGGGAGTGACACATTCGAGAATTGAATGTTTAGAAATGTACATGGATGAACACTAGTTGGGTAAGTAAAGGTGAGGGGAGATGAGCGAGAGAAGATAAGAAAAACCAATCAAATCGTGGTTGCATAAAGCTCGCCGGCTTGGTAAAATATGAGATTGATACTTAAGTATACTAATGAGTCTGTGGGTAAACAGATGTTTTGTAAGTATTCGCTTCCTTATTTTCATAATAACTCAATAATCTAGATCGTCAGCTGTTCCAGCAACCTACACACTGATGAGAACACCTCCGCCCCTAACAAATCATTAGGAAAAACTGAGAAACTAAATCTTGTTCAAATAAAAAAGTTGTGACACAATAAATATTGGCAAGCATTGAGACCAGCCGATTATACAGGGTGTTTGGAAAGTCACTGTGCACTTATATATTTATTAATAGCCAAAACTGCACAGTGACTTTCCGAATACACTGTATATATATTAGTCACAGTCAAAACTAAAGGAAAAAACTTCTATTAATATTAAATATGTTTTCCATTAACGTGGGCCCGGCATGGCCAGGTAGTTAAGGCGTTCGACTCCTAATCCGCGAATTCGACTCCCGGTCACATCAAACATGCTCGCCCTATCAGCCGTGGGGGGTGTGGTATAATGTCACGGTCAATCCCACTATTCGTTGGTAAAAGAGAAGCCCAAGAGTTGACGGTGGGTGGTGATGACTAGTTAGCTGCCTTCCCTATAGACTTACACTGCTAAATTAGGGACAGCTCTCGCAGATAGCCCTCATGTAGCTTTGCGTGAAATTAAAAAAAGATACAATCAAACCATTAATATGTAGTGGCTGTGCTGGAAAACACAAGTTTCAAAAATGATTTTTACGAAATCTTAGTGGTCCTTACCGAAAGCTTTCTGTGAAAGTATATTTAAATAACTCTAAGGAACTATCATGTTTTCTAGACGTTTAGCTCTTTTTCTCCGATAAAAAATTATAAATTCTACCGTTTGAGCTGTTCCATTAATATAATTGAAAATGTTTGGTTCTAATGATATGTCAATGCTTAGATATTAGACACATAAATAACTTTTTTCACAAACATAGAAGCATATTTTATATTTCGATTTGTATTTGTGCTAAATCGATTAAAATACAGTAATTTTAAGAACGAAAATGATTTAAATATGGTAGAATTCAACTAATTTTATAAAACAAAATATGTAATAAATTTATTACACGACATCATCCAACAGGCTTTTTTACTGAGAGGTCGCATATAAGCTAAAACGGTAATGAAAGTGGTGGATTTGCATATTACCCAGAACTAAATTCTCATTACCAAGTAATTAGATCACAACAAGAGACTGGGAGCACTGATACATGCAAAGGACAATTTTTATTCAGCTCATTAAAGAATCTGAGTCGTTAGTTGTCTAATTATTCATGAAGACGAAGCAGCTTACCTATAAATTGAAAATAGCAAGCTTGTAGGAGCAAGTTGGTCAATAAGATATTATAACTGCCATAATACACTAAACTCAGATTATGTGAAGCAACCACAGTTTTATTCCTCTTATTAAAAACTTTTAATTTTATAAAGTCTCCAGCTAAAAAGTAGTTACCACATGGTGTGTTTAAAGTGCTATTATTAAAAAGAATGGAACATAAAAACTAAAGATTTTGCAAAATTGCTGTACCTAATAAAACGAAGTTGAAGTAACAGCAGGCCTCATTTCATGCTTCAAAATAAACAGAACTGATTTCTTTAGTGCAAGAAAAAAATGGTTTAATTTATTAATGTATTTAAATTATGGAGCGTCATGGTCGAAAGAGTGACATCCGATAACATGTTCTTTATAGATGTCACTGGTTGGCCCTGTAGAAGAGCTCGAACCGGCTTGGTACAACAAAATGTTTTCCACACTTGAAGATATGGGTGCGTTATAAAAGTGACAGTACATCTTTCAGCCTAGGTGGTAGATGCTGTAGTGCTACTGACTGGCTGTCTTCCCTCTAGTCAATAATTTAAAATTAGGAACGACAGCAAGTACTCCATGATCTTTAACGGAAATATAAAATACAAGTTCCTTATAGATTATTTATAAACGTATTATACTTTTTTACGTTTTAACCCTGACCAAAAAATAAATTTTATATTATTCTGAATTTCGTTTTAAAATGCCAGAAGAAATATGTTGGTTCCTAAACTAACAACAAGCTAACTTCAAGTTCCACCACTACGAAGATTGGATAATGATAATATTGTACAACTGCAGAGTGTTAATTCCAAGTTGAAAATTAGCACTTATAGTAAACACGTTCTTAACTACGGAATATATTTACACATTTATTTCCCTAAAACACAGTCACTCTTATTAAAGTTATGACACCTGTAAAGCAAAGAACTTAAAAAATTGAAATCATTAGAATTGAACACGAATACTTTAGTGATATGTCAGCCTTTATTAAAGGCTTGTATGAAACCTCCTCGAGTTTAAACAGTTTAATCAGTGAATTTCTACTTGAAAAGCTTTTTTCCAGTTAACATTATAAAATAAAAATTTTAGTACTTTCTAAAATGTTTGTTTATAAAAAAGTACGGAAACAATTGAAGTATTCATTCAGTTACATAACTTTCAAATTAAAATATTTAGAGAGATAAAAATAAGTTTTTAAAGCTTCATATACAGAAATACCTAAAAACCCTGCCTAATTTATATAGTGCTCCATGGACTCTAAAAATGTATGTTCAGTCTTTAGGATAGTTAATGCATAACGTATCAAACGTGTTTCATCCTGCAAGTAAAGATGAATTATTTGGTTCCCAGGTGAGCTACTCTGGAGATACATTAACAAGAAATGCACTCACTGACTTTAGGATTTGCAAAAAAAGAAACATGTTGAACAAATGGTATTACTTAGCACGATGTTCTC